>NW_013666766.1:31796-64284 GCF_000517525.1 Limulus polyphemus
TTTTTTTTTTTTTTTTTTTTTTTTTTTTTTTTTTTGTTCTATCGTGCAGTTTTTGATAACCAACATGGGCTTATAATAGTCAAAAGTAAATTTGAAACAGGAGCGAGTGGCTTAAAGTGAAGTACTTTCATTAAAATTCGTCTTTCGTTTCTAAAATGTCGTGTACTTCTCCAGAAGATTAAAAGTAACTCTGTTCCCAGATCCCTTGCAGTAATATATTGCTTTCTCAATGTTTCTAAGCAAGATTCTCCAGAAATAAAATGAAGTTTTCTATGATATTTAAAATGCTTTAGAGTGTCTTTTTTTTGTGTTGTTGTTTTTTTTTCATTTTTGTCCAATTATCTTCAGGTTCTAACAATTAAATACAATACGTTTTATCAAACACTTGCTATTGATATTTTCAGAATTAGAAATAATTTCTAATTATATGGACATGTATAGTAGTTTTCAAGTTGGTTTAGATACGTTAACGATATGTACAGTATTACAACTGACGTTATAAACTAGATAAGGTAACACTGAAAAATATTTTTTGTGTAAATAAAGGTACCATAGAAATTGCTCAGAAAAGACATATCAGAAACATAATCAATTGTTGAGTATACTGAAATGGACGGAAACTGCCTGTTGTAAAAAAAAAACACAAGTGTAGAGGACGACGTTTCGAAAGTCTTTCATGCTCTATACTTGTGTTTTATTAACAACAGGCAGTTTCCGTCCATTCTAGTCTATTCATCATGAATACTCTGCCTAAACAGAATAACCAATTGTATTTGTGATAAGAAAATAGTTGTTGTTGTTGTTATTAATCACAAACATCAATCCGTGCTCTGCATGTATCGAAACCCAATTTTTAACGTTACAAGCCACCGGAGAGTAAGCAATTAGTATTAGCCTTATTGTATTTTTAAACAGTACATTTTCTATTCGTTCCTTTTGGTTTTTTCTAGATGACAGTGTTTAATAGTATTTTAACCCCATTGTGTTCTCTATATTCATTGCTTACAACGCATTTCGCTCAATTTCAGAGCTCATAATAGTGGTCAAAATGCATTTAAATAAACCATTGTAGATTAGTTTCATCCTGGTAGATTCTAACATTTAATTTAACTTACCTGTTTGAAGCTAAAATATTTCAAATGATTATTATCCTTTACAACACAAATTTTGAATGTTAACAATAACACCATATTTAGAATAAACTTTACCGTGCAGAGACAAGTCCAATGAAACTAAACAGTTACATTTCTTTGCTGTTTAGATGAGAAAATCACCACAATTAGTCACATCATAATATAAAATAACATCTCACTAAGTTAAACCATGGTTTAAAATTTTGCTAATCACTCAATCATACGGTATACGCTAGTTTTTCTATAAATATTTGTATTTGCATGAAAGTAAACTTTAAGCCTAGCAATGTTGGGCTTTAAAACTGATGCTGTAAATGGGTGCTTATTTAGAGCCTTGGCACAGAAAACGTTCGTCCAATGTAATGATACCCGTGCTACGCGCATCATTAAACGTCATTTTCATTTGGCGTCAGCTTCATATATTTTGCCATCAACTTCCTCGAGCTGTTGGGCATTCATTCTCGGCAATAAACATGTAAACTTGAAATGCTTGCAAAACTTGAACCTTGCGTGCAATTGCTTCCCTATTGAAGCTCGGTTATTTAGGGTTCCTCCTGAGTTCTCCTAATATATTTGATCAAAACTAACTCAGCAAGTTTTCCAAACTTGTGCAATCACACAGACAGATGAACAATAGATGTATATATAAATGTTCCTTATTTTAACTGAGTATTATTGCTACTTGTATTTTATTTTCAACTAGCATGACGTAACCTCCTCGTCAAATTCTTAGGTAAACTTTACAAAATGGCCGTGTTAAGAACAAATCATAAAACTGGCACTGGGCTGTAAAATTTGAAGTCACGACATTTAGGAAATTTGAAAAGAAAAAAAAAGAATCACATAAAAAGATGTCAGTAATGTTACGGTTTCAAATATTTTAATGTATAGATAGCATAATCTTCAAAACAATTGGTATATTTAGGTAATCCAACACACGAATATGTGTCCAGTCAGGATTTATAGCTTTTGTATTAATTTAAGTATTTTAATCATTTTATTGTGTTGATTTTTCAGAATTAAGTAAATAATAATGATAATTATACAACCAACCAAACTATCAGACTGAATAATAACATATTAATAGGAAACGACATTTTAAATATAATTTTCAAGAGTGGATAATCGCGCCAATCGTACAGATTTAATGAAGCTAACATATAATAAATAAATGTCAATAGCTCAGTTCAATTAATCAAACGACTCCTACTTCAAGTATAACTGCAAGTTAGTTTAACTTAGTAATGGCTCAGCAGCTTGTATGAGTCAGATTCGTTAAGTAAGACGTTTCTTCAAAGCAAAAATGTCTTCTTTTTTTTTTTACCTGCAAAGTTGATATTTACTCTTAAGCACATTTTTAAATATTTGCGTACGTGGTTGATTTTCGAGCTGGATAGCGAACTTACTTATTGATTGATTACTACAACCAAGATAAATCTTCTGTCGACAAGCAGAAAGATTCTATTGAAGCCTCCAGCTGATTTTGTTAAAAATACTAATTCACGTTTTATATAGAGAGTAAATATGAAAATAGATACCTTCCAATGAAATACACTCGTCAATTAAAATAAGCAATTTTCCTGTAGAACCAGTATAAGTTATTCTATTCTCATGATTAAATAGTAGCTTTATAGCCCTATAATTCAGAGTTAGATCCCTGTTGTTCGCATAAAACAGATGGCCCATAAACAGCATTGCTCTAAAGCAAAAATAAACGTATTTCAGCATGATTCTTTAGAAAACTCTGAACGTAACAGTAATCTTTGTGATATAATATGTAAGCCTTCATTCAGTAGAAGCTTTCCAAGACCAGATAGTCCTGGCATGGCCTGGTGGTTAAAGCACTCAACTCATACTCTGCGGGCCGCGAGTTCAAATCCCAGTCACCGAAAATGCTTGTCCTTTTATTCACGGAGTCGCTATAATATGAAGGTCAATCCCACTATTCAATTAGAGTTGCCCAAGAGTTGGCAGAAGGTGGTGTTGACTAACTACCTTCCCTCGAAACTATCATTTTTTAATTAAGAACGGCCCTTATTTAGCTATGTACGAAATGCAACAAACGAACGAGACCACATTGATACTTAACTGTTTAACTGATTAAACTCTACTCTGATGAGTTAAGCCTACAGTAAAAAAATCTTACTCAGTAAAGATTTATGAAAATGTAATTGTAGATGTTTGGTTAATATGTCTTACAATATATCTTATCGCACCTTGAGAAATCTATATAACCGGTCATAGAAGGTTTATGTTGTCAGGTGTTAACTTGATGGGTTTCATACTCAATCTAAAATGAAGGTTTAAGAAAAGATGAATGCTAGAATTACTTGGAAACTCTCAAACTCAAACACTCTCGCGGAATATAAAAGTATGAAGATGAATTACTTACAGTAGTATAAAACAAACATTACAACTTGTTCTTAACATATTCTGTATCACTCATTACGGTCTGTTCAAGTTGTTTTGTTTGTCTTAGAGCAAACCCATATTGGTCTATCTGCTGTGTCCCCCAAAGGGAATCAAATCCCGGATTTTAGTGTTCTGTTTAAACAGTTACGAAATAAAATAGTGTTAAGAATAAATTACTTTTTTAACAGACAGAAATATTTATTCACAATAGATATTGTATGAAGATATATATTAAGACTTTAACCGTAATTTTAGCAAAAATAATGAGGTAGCTAATAAGTCTACTTTATTTATATTTTCATTCAAAGTGTTTATCGTTTTAAAAATACTAGATTGCAATAAATATTTCTTTCTCTTTTAAGCACTTATCGAAGCATCGATAATAATTAAGAATAAACTCATACCTGCTATTACCATACTTGTATTTTGTCATTGGTTTTATTACGTGATCTCTAGTTTTATTTGTATAGGTTTTGTTAATAGATTGAACAGTTCCCCTCCTTCCAAACAAACACAATTCTTACAATTTAATATCTAAAAGTTAAAAACAGTTAATCAATAGCTGGAGTTAAATTACATAAGGAAACCAATAATTTAAAATATTTTGGTAGAGGAATGGGGATTCAGACGACGAGATACATGTTAATGTGTCTCGCAAAATTGATTTTAACTTAGATGAATGAACAGTTGAAATCAGCCACTCTGTTGGCCTACTTGGTCAATAAAACAGCAGTCTAGAGGAAGAAACTTATCAAGAACAAACGTAATAAAGACTGTATCCTAACGGGATCGTTGAATAATTAGGCTCATTTATCAACGAGTATCTTTTCTCCAAACGCAGATAAATTTCAGCACCATAAACTTTGTAAATTCAGTAAAGCATTAAAGTCTAAAATGAAAACTAATTGCATATCCGAGAGAATCTTGTAAAGAAGAAGGGAACATCTCGTATTATATTTTCATATATAAACACATAAGTTTTGTTGTTGTTTTTTGAAGTTAAGCACAAAGCTACACAATGGGCTATCTGTGCTCTGCCCACCACGGGTATCGAAACCCGGATTCTATCGTTGTAATTCCGCAGACATACCGCTGTGCTACTGGGGGGCAAACACATAAGTTCAAAATAGATTTTGAAATTTAAAATGTATTCCACTTCTTTTACTGTTTCGATTTCGTATATTTTTACTACTTACACTAAGTAAGCCAGATAAAAACTCTTGGAACTATTTTTTTCTTATTATTACTACTATTAAATTATGCTAATCTAGTTCAGTATGTGTTATTTAAACGGATTTATACAAGATATCTATATATCTTATTAATAAATGAATATAATTATTAATGCATTTAGTTTGATTTCACATTAAATGAAATCTTTTGTGGTATTTTGAAGTTTCATTTCGAACGTCTTATAAGCTGCGTGATTGCATTATATAGGCTAATTTGTAACTAAACTTTGTTTTTTTTTTTTAGTATTATATAGTTCACTAAATGAAAATCTAGCTATGATGTCCAAGTTTACTGTTGCTATAAAATAAACAGATTCTTTATTTTTCGAATATCTTAAATCCAAGCGTAGCTTTAAAAAAAAACACTAAGACCTTGTTTACAGCATTCATTGAACCGTGGAAACCTGCTGTAATATGTAAATTTTTTAATAATCTCAGTTTAAATCTATCATCATTGGACTGTTTGCTTGGTAGGTGGTGTACTATTATGCAAATAACTTATGAACGTTGAGCACAGTATAGAATATTTTGAATAATCGTTCTGGTAATTTCTATGCAATTTTGAAAAGAAAAAAGAACAACATTGAAAAGATTCTATCTTTTTCTTCTGACTGCATGCATTTCATGCTCTTGGAACCAATTTTCAAAGCATGCTTTACATGATTAAAAATATTGAAGGAAAATAGCCTATGTACTTTTAATATAACAACTTAATACCGTACCTGAGAAATATAAAGGTGATTGGTTTGAACAGCGCAACTATAGTAGAAACACTTTCTAAACTGTCTGTCCCCTGGTGGGACAGCGTTAAGTTTACGGACTTATAACGCTAAAATCCGGGGTTCGATAATTCAATGTAGCTTTGCCCTAAAACAAACAAACAAATCTAACCTATTTATTCGTATATATCGAAATCTTACTCAAAAGTTGACTTCATCATCTCATAACGTTTCGGCATTTGCCTTATAAGTTTAAAATATTTGAAAACAAATTTAATAATCAAGTATTTCCCTTTTGTACTATGAAAATACTGATAAACGGAAATCTAATATCAACATCTAGTAACACGTACTCTTCTTTCACAGTTTAGTAAGTGGGTGAGATCATATACAAAATATTGAATCTCGAAACGTTCTGAACTATTTAGATAAAATCTTTTTAGGAACACTTTTGTATCGTTTAATGTTAAAAAACAGTAAGTATGTTGGATATTACAGCTGTAAAACTGTCCGTTTCACTGTTATAAAATATTGACAATCATTCCCAGTATATTTTTGTGCAAATTTGGTTTCTGGTGATCTTTCAAGTGATTTGAAATGCAAATGACCGGTCATTTATAGTATTCTATTGAATGAATAATTGGTAAAAGTGGATTTACGTTTATGCAGTTCACGATGTTTCACTTAGATATGGTTTACCTTCAACATCAATGGCAAAAACAGACTGGCGTGTGTATAACGTGCTTAAAATCAGAGTATTGATAAGATCATGAGGTGTATTCGGCCACTCTTCTGAAAAAGCTGTTTCCAGGCCATCTCAAGACTCGTCTCCCAAGAGCATCCTATACATTCTCAGTGGAATGGAAGTCTGATGAAAGTGAAGACGACTCCATTAATCCCTTCTTCATCAAGGAGTGTACTGATTACTTGAGTATCACGTAGGAGCAGGCGTTAACATCCATTAGACGGAAGTCAGAGTTAATTACACTTGTACATGGCAACAAAAAGTTGTAGGATGTGATCCCTATAATGTACAATAATGGTCCCCAATTATTTTTTACACTAGGCCACTTCAGATGATGATCATAAAACCTGAGCTTATTGAGGAATATATCATTTCCCAAATACATTTTTGCTTACTTTTGCAATAACTGATAACTCAGACCACGAATCAAGCTTTCGAGGGCCTGATGTGACACGCAGGCCGCTTGTTTTTTAGGACCACTGGTGTTAATTGCACCAGCATATGACAACACAAAGGGCAAGAGTACGTGACCATGTATAACTTGCGGCATTAATGGTATTATTTTGCAGGATGTATATAGGTCAGCATGTCCATCTATACATATTTACTCCTTCCCACACCAAACATCCTCCATGTAATATGCGTCCCTTTCCTGTATGTACATGTAGTTAGATATGGTTACAACTTCTATCCAAATATGTCTGTTTTGTAGCTACAGAATTAAGCTCGATTTCTCTCTTTAATAAAGTATGTCTTAACACTTCATTGGTCCTCTGAGCGTGTTCTTGGCACCATTGCTGGGAGTGAAACGCAATCTATTAGATGTTTGACGTACAAGACTACCTTGTCACGTCTGCTTCTAGTCATCTGTATCCTGGCGTCAAATTCGGTCTCAAACATCTGACTCAGTTTTGGTGCTTCCATCCACTGATTCTGGAAAGATAGAATTAGCACATATAGGATTCTCTGCCCGTGTTGTGGATAATTACCTGTCTTGTGCTATTGATTTAGAAACTATTCGAGATTCTGTTAACGACACTTTGAAACACTTGTAGCTACTTCACAACACTTGTTGTGAACGATCGGCTTCTATTCGGTGATTAGCTCTCAACGAAAGTGAAATATCAAAATATCTCCTTTTAGGCCTAACAATTAATACGCGAATAGAAAAGGCAGACGAACACCAATGTAGCTTGCTTAAAACCAGAGTTTTGATAAGGTCCTGATATATCTTCGGCCACTCTTTTGAAACAAAAAAACTTGTTTCCAGGACAACTTTGCTCCACTTCAAAGATACAATTCATACAAGAATGTGTGAGACCCCTTTATATTGATTGCATATATCGAGAATGACCAATCATATCATATAACTGATCATCAAATACTTGATTTGCACAATAATAAACTGATAAAGATGACTGAGATTATTTTATGACTGTGCTTATTCTTGGTTATAAATAAAATGTTACAAAATGTTACAGTGGTAGTAACGTGAGTATCAGACTTTGTTTTTAATTCGACCAAATGGAGGTAGCAGCATGCCATGACTTTATACATACATGCATTATGTCCTTTATATATAATGTGTGCGTGTGTGATATTTTATTTGTTGTTAAACACAATATTATAGAATGGACTAACTGTGTTATGTCCACCGCGAACATCGAAACCCGATTTTTAGCGTTATAGGCCCTCTTACTTACCACTAAGCCTACTGGGGCATATGTCAAGTAAACACCACTTAGAATAGCATGAAGTATCGTATTGTAATTGTCAAAATTGTTTGGTTCAATTTTCATTGTAAATTGTCTGAATTAGTTTGACACCGTGCAGCAGGAATTAACAATTAAAGGAAAAATTTGTTATAAAAATATCAATTTTCTTTAGATACATATCACTCAAAACAGCCTCCGGTGGCTCAGTGATAGTTCTAAGAGCTTATAACGCCAAAACTCTTGCTTCAATACCCGCAGTGGGCACAGCACAGATAGTTTATTGTGTAACTTCGTGCTTAGTAACAAACAAATACTCAATACAGCAACAGTTCATTTACATAGGAAACGACTTCATTGCTCATTGGTTGAAAAACGTATATTCTTAGTGTTTTCATAGAGATACACTGTGATTAACTGAGGACATATTCTCAAAAATACGTCCAATTTTTCAACATGTGCCGCTAGCAACAGTAAATCCATAATTAAGCTAGGCCACTCTTGTATTCTATAGCTGGGTCATTATAGCTTTCCGAAATTCTGTAGATAGATTTTCGATACAGCATTAAAAACAAAGAAAAAGGGTTATTTATTTATATGTCACCTGGGAACGCAATAGACAGAAAGGTAATATAAAAAAGTATATATATATGTCTTACAATCCAGCTACACTTTTTTGATTTTACCAAACGAAAGGTCACTTTGATTACTTATTAATTTTAGTACATTCATTTTTACCTGGAAAACTGATGTCACGAAAACTATGAATAATTTTAACTCATTTATCGATTGTAATACGTAAATTACATATTTTTTGAGAAAACATGACAATGTCTATAGCTTAAATATGAATAAAAACACAAATGACTCTATACAATACTAATGTAATTTACTTCCCTACATTATCTACACAGTCATAAAGTCAATTAAATTAAACACATATCGTTCTTCATCACAAATGTATGTCAGGTGGTTTAGAAATATTACAATAAGGTGTCTCACGTGACAGAAAATAACAGTTTTTTAGGTTGAAGCTTTTAAAAAATAGTATAAGAACTTTTCTCCACTTATTCTAACGATAACATATATCAAGGTATCGACGTTGCCACGACTACCAATCCATTCGAGAGAAACTTTACTGAGCTGAAGCCAATATTGGATCATGGAGTGGCAGATGTGAACCGCTTGTTTGTCAGCTTTATTTATTGAGGCTACAAGGAACAAAAAAGTTCGTATGTGCATTATTTCAGTACAGCAACGTATGTAAGATGTAATTATTAGACATTTCCTTCCAGCTTCAAGTCATCAATGACAAAACTCTAATATTAGCAGTAATTCAATAGAATTTAACCAGTCTATCGACAATTGAAAAAAGAAGAACACGAAATGGTAGACCTCCAATTTCAATAATATTACCATGAAGTGTCGTACATTGCGATACTTTTACAGGGTGAAATTATTCGATTTTTACAAATTTGTTTTAAAAAACCAGCATACTTATCAATATGAAATACATTATTAATTCTTTAAAATACAAATCATCGTGAAAAGTGCTGGAGAAGAAAGAGAGAGATGAAAGATCTTGCTAAAAACAAATTTTTAATTATTTCAAAATATTTATTTCACTTTTTCGTATCTTCCGGTGGGAAAGCAGTAAATCTATAAAGTTACAACACAAAAATCCGGTGGTTCCAGCAGATAGCCCAATGTGGTTTGGCTCTAAAGAAAAAAAAAACAAATAAATAAAATATCATTTTCTTTATTCTTCCACTTCAAATGTTTGTAAAATGTCAGAGATCCCAAATTTCAAAATATTCGTCCCTAATTTAGAACCGTTAAAAAGAGGGACGGCACCTAGATAGCACTGCCTCCTGCTTTCACGACTATTCCTAACCTAGTGAACACTTTTGGTTTCTTTTCTGATACAATGAATCATAAAAAAAGTAATTCGTTTATCAGAGCAAACATTATCAGATAGACAAGTGAGCAACCGCCTAAAAATTCCAGAAACAAAACTACTTTGGTATATCACAAACGAAGAGCGAGCTCGATAAACTTTTTTTTCTCAGGAAGCAAGTAGAATTAAAATATTCTTATTGAATTATTTTAAATTTGTAAGATTTTGAAAAGAGAAAGATAACTAAATCAATTGCCAATTAAAACGTTGATTACTGTAGTAGTAAATTTTAAAAAATATAATAGATGCAGGAAGACACCATCTTTTTGGAACTCAATATCGGAAAAGGAAAGCAAAAAATTAGACAGATTGGAAAACCAAAATAGTGCTCTTACGTTTTCTAATGCAACATGTTAAAATAAATTGCAAAATTTACCATTGGACTAAATCAAAAACCTATTGGTGTTAAAACAAGTAAAAAGACCAGTGCTCCAGCTTTATGCTATGCTGTCTCTAAGATTAAAGAAACGACTTCTAATGATGAAAAGCAGGCAGAAATAGAAAAAGCACATATATGTGTATAGTTGATTTGGGTAATCAAGCTAAATAGTTAGAAACTGACTCAAAGATATGAAAGTTGTTGGTCAAAATGGTTCCGGTACGACTGCAGGCATTTGACTTTCCTAATCCCCGTCCCACCAAAAATGCCTGCCCTTTCAGCCGTGGGGGCGTTATATTGTGACGGTCAATCCCACTATTCGTTAGTAAAAGAGTAGCCCAAGACTTGGCGGTGGGTGTTGATGAACAGCTGCCTTTCCTCTATGGACGGCTAGCGCAGATACCTCTCGTGTAGCGATGCGCGAAATTCAAAAAATTCAAAGAAACAAAAAGACTTTCCCAAAGAAATACACAAATTGTTACACAAGACGACTTGTCAATGAAGAAGAAGTACTAACTGAAATAATAGGTTTATTATTCGGTCAGACACAATTCAGTGTTCTCTTTCATGTTGCCAGATTTTCAGCACAAATGTGTGTGTTTTCTTATAGCAAAGCCACATTGGGCTATCTGCTGTGTCCACTGAGGGGAATCGAACACCTGATTTTAGCGTTGCAAATCCGAAGACTTACTACTGTCCCTCCAGGGAACTTCAGCACAAACACCTTTTCACTATCGCAAACGGAAGAAAGGACTGAAATATGATACCACTTTCAAATTAACATGACACTTAGCAGGAAACCTAGAAGCATTTCAACAGTGAAAATAATTATAATCTCAACTTAAAACGAACTAACCAATCGATACAAAACAAATCATTAGTAATCTGCACTTGCGAGATTTGTTGTCTTGATTAGAGTTCATGGAACTAAAAATATTAATCTTCATGGAAACCATGAAATCCCGTGGAATTTGTTGAATATTAGGCCATGTTTGATCCTATCATTTAAACCTCCTTAAAAAAATCAAGACGTAAAAAAAATCCATAATCACTATTTGGTAAAAGACGTCCATAAAGAACAGCTTGAATTACTGCCGACAAGTCTCACATTCATGTGTTGACTGCTTCTGTCAAGAATTACTTGATTTTGCTTGGGCTTTATACATAAGCACGCAGAACAAGTGACAAAGGTCATTTGGCTTGTTCAACCATTGAGACACCTGCTACTGAAGATCATGACGTCAGTATCAATGAGCATTTCTTCGGACTTTTACCATTGAAAGGCACAAGCTTTTCCGATATGATCGAAGTTGCTTTGTAAAACTTGAGGAAATAGTATTGTTCCTGGAGGCCAATAGTAAAATATTGTAACCAATATAAAAGACAAGAACAGTAATCTTCAAAAAAAGAGAAGATTGTAGATTTAAATTGAAGAGGTCTTTTTTTGTACCATATATTGTACACACTCTGAACGTTATATCGAATGGTGCAACCAGATATACACTTCGATAATAGGTAAAAGGGTTTACGATGTTCGGCCTCCATTGCGGAAGTCGAAACCTTACAATAACCATGGGAAAAAATTGATTTCTTAAAATAAATTTGTTGAAGAATTTTCATGCAAAGTTAAACAAATGCTATCTGCACAAAACCATCCTTAGTTCTTAACAGAAGACAAGAGGACGTGAGCTACTTAACTGCCTTCACCCCTAACTCTAATCATGTGTTTTTACAGCAACGGAATATGAACTGTTTTGGTTTCCATATTTGCAGGAAAAATCTCATCGTCACACATCCAAAGTCGCGCTGATCTAAGTAAAGGAAAAATGTTAAGTTTTGACGTTGAAGCTTTATTTACCAACGTACAAGATGAAGAAACCATAGAATTTCTTAAAAGAACATATGTTTGCCTGTTCCTATTGACACTTTTATCTCTCTTATCAAAATCTGTGTAAACAACAATGTATTTACCTGTCTTGGTCAGTATTTTAGACAAAAATACGGAAAGGTCATGGGAAATCCACTGTCTTCAATACTGTGCAACCTTTTAATGGAATATTTTGAAACCGAATTAGTTCCTTCCATCAATATAAACCTTTCAAAAATTCCGTGGTTGCGATATGTTGACGATATATTTTCTGTGTGGCCAACAAAAGAAGTGATTTTGACAGTGTTTTCAACAACCTTAATCAACTTCACCCAACTATCAAATTTAAATTTGAATGGGAAAAGGATGACCAACTTCCTTTCTTGTATGTTTTGATAACCAGAAAAATACACAGAACCAGTTCTCTCAGTATACCGTAAATAAACAGATTCTTAAAGTTTCGTTCACTTCTTTTCGTATCATCATAAAAAGGTCAAAACACCTATTATTTCTTCATTTTGTTCGTAGAGCATATAGAATATGACACCCGACAACGCCTGAACATGAAATTAAAAATATCTTTCTATTTTCAAAGAACTACTTTTTCCACAACGTTTCATTACAAATTGTCATCTCAAAGCAAGAAAAACCTTGTTCCATAAAGAAAAAGAAGAATCAACCAATGATAATGTGAAACCACTTTATATTGGCTACAACACTAACATTGAACCCCTTGAGAAAATATTAAGGAAGAATAACTTTAGAATCATATACAAATATCCAAACACCATTAAAAATAACCTATCTTCAAACAGAAAAACACCTGAAGATAAAACAAGGCGTTTATATTATACCATGCCAATCCTGTGAGAAAGGTTGTGTAGGTGAAACCGGAAGTGTTGACACTAGAGTTTCTGAGAATTAAAAAGACATAAAATATGGAACCAAAACAATGCCATTTTTCTTCATGTGAGAGATTCTGCCCATCAAATTGATTGGAAATCAACAAGAACTTTATACAAAACGGATGACTACATAAAAAGAAGAATCGTCGAAAGTTGTTTAATTAAAATACTACCTAATTTTAAAACCTCCCAAGGTCACTTTAAACTTAACAACTTCCTGACCTCCTGTGTCCTTAAGGGAATTCCAAGATCAGGGGGTCACGTAGGCGTTTGTTGACCCGTTTCTTCCTGCCAGAAGGCAACGTGAGACTGAAGAGGACGCTCGAATATGTCGAAACTAGTTTCTCTAATATCAGATTTATGACAGTTTGTTCCGTTTACTATGGTTTTTCACTAATTGCTATACACGATATTGTGTTCTTTTATCATTATTACAATAACACCTAAGTTTTGGCAATCACTGAAAGCTCTAAGACAATAAAAATGGTTACAATAAGAAAACAAGTAGCATATTCTTGCTATTCCTTCGGTTTCGCAATTTTCTTCTGATTGGATTCAAAATTATCAGAAGGAAGACCTCTGACCGCTTTACCTTCAATAGGAACCCTGTCGTGACTGCATCCACAACGTATGCATTTGATGTAAACTTCACACCTTTCAACCTTAGAATTGCAACTAGGACTAGAATAAATATGACTTTAGTACATTCTCTCAGTGTATATGGATGAATTTTGAACAGGTCTGTTATAGGTAGATTGCTCTGCTTAAGACAATGAACTTTTACTAATAATTATGGAACGAATGTAGTAACAAACTCATTTTCAAACGAACATTTCTTTGCAAGAAATGAAAAGATTGGTAAAAATGTTGTATAAGGCAGTTTTAGTACTTCACATCATTTAGCAGGTATTGTATGATAAATATAAATTCTTATTTTTGTACGGTGAACTCCCAATTTTAGAGTTAAAAGAAACTTTTAGGAAAACCGACCATTCGTATACACTCGCTTCACTGTATACAACCATGTGAGCTTTGATAAAGGTGATGATAATATTGAAATATTTAATTATTTTCAAGTTGTCTATATAACTCTATCTTATTAATTTTAATAAACCTCTTTATGTATGATTTCTGACTTGACTCGCTTGTGATGCGAATATTGAAATATTTAATTATTTTCGAGTTATCTATATAACAATATTTTACTCACTTTAATAAACCCGTTTGTGTGTGCTACCTGAGTTGACTCGCTTGTCCAATCCTCACTAGATTGTGATCAAAAGGCAGGAACATGCAGAATCATTCATATCTGGAGAATAATGAGGCTTAGTAATTAACACTACAAAAACCAGATATAGAGAGCTAATTATCTCGTATAACGAGTACTTCATTGACCGAAATTTAATAAATTTGTCATTTTACCAAAGCTTTTAGTTAGTTGGCTAGATTAAGGAGAAGTCCTAGTGATCACCTACGTGATCAAAGCGTTTCCGTGAGGTTGCATTTTGAGGTCGTGTTATCTAATCTCCCGGTTTCACAACGACCATACGTGAAAGCTTTCTAATGCGTGGTTGGTATTTATTCTAACTATAAACGTAGACAGAGGCTTGTGTATTCTAAAAGTACGTCACATAATAAAACAAAACTAATTATACGTTCAATTTCTACGTTTTGTTGCTCAGCTCTAAAGGGCTTCTATCTTCACATTTAACGTATACATCAATAAGTTTAGGATTTAGGTTATGTAATGGCCAAACACTAGATTGTGTATTCTGAGCTCAAGTATCAAGTGAACAATTTCCTGACAATGTCCCTTTAGTCCATTTCTGATTATTTTACCATTATTTCAAATTAATGCTAAAACATTGTATTAAGATAACCGCTTTTAGATTACATGTGAATTGTATTGTGTTACTGCAAAAGGCACAGACTGTTTTTGGATAGTATTCTATTAATACATCATGTACATATTACTTTTAGACTGAATAAAATAGGGGTTTCGATACCAGAGGTGGGCAGAGTACAGATAGTCCGCTGTGTAACTTTGTGCTAAACAATCAACTAGATTGAACTAGTTGTAGGGTAGTTTGTATTGCACTATAATACTATAGTAGATACAGATTATTTTTCGACAACATTTTCTTCGTAAATCAAGTTTTAATCTCTCTTTTTGTGTGTGTGGTGTATTACTCTTTCTATCTCAAGTTCAGAATTAAATTACATCACCGAGACAGACAAAAACCAAATAGCCCATTGTACAGCTTTACGCTACAACAACAAAAAACATTTAAATCTGTCATTACGTACGTTTTAGATTATTGTTGCTTTTGGGTTGTATTCTGCTCATGTCATCTTCAATTTTTCTTTAAGTTAAGCCTTCTTTAACTTTGAAAACTGTAGTGTATTACCTCCAGTGGCTTATTTTGAGATTGCAGAATTTCATACTAAGACTACTTCAGATTCGCATTTCCCACCTTTATGTGTAATATAAATTAGTAATTTACAAGCTAAGATAGTCTAAGAACTTTGGAATAAGATCATAGATTTTACATGTGAATTTCTTGCCTTAATTAATTTTATGATTTCTTTCGTGCTCTCAAATACTATTGATTTATTTTACTTCTGAAATCAGAAACAGGTCACTTCAAAAATGGCATCTTCTGAAGACATAGTCAGGAGATTTCAAATTACAATATCGTTAAATATGTATATTCATGTATCAAAGATAAAATCACTTCTTTTTTAATCCTTCTTAAGTTGTAATGCCTGAAATAACGAAAAATATTTGTGCAAAGATTACTAGAGCTTTTTATTTTGTTATCAAACTTATAAGCAACAAAGATTGAAATCTTCTTAAGTTTAACTTAATTAATAGTCTGTTTTCGATTGTTCTAAATCTACTTTTCAAACCACATAAAGGTTTTCGTTAGATAAGGTAAATATTCGATTGCGTAGAAATGTATTCAAATTTTCGTTTTATCTGCATTAGTTTTTGCTTCTTTTCTACGCCTACAGCGTCTTTCAGTAACTCACAAGTTACGTGCTTCCTTCGTATATCTTACTATTCAAACGTGTACTAAATGCATACAAAATGAGACGCCGAAGTACAGCGTCCTTCAGAGGTTTACCTGTACTTCATTTGTACATCTTGCTATCCAGGAATTTATTAAACGCACGCAAGATGAGTTGTGGAATTAAAAAAAAACGGTAATTAGCACGTGCTAGTCGTGCTTGTTATACTTTTTGTTCGTATTATCTCACATAAATATTGTAAGTCTACTGTGCATTGTGAGTAACTAACTGTTCATTCACTTTATAATGGTATATCTACAGCTATGACCTTGTTTAGTTTTTATATGGGAATGTTTAACTTTGAAAGTGAAAAATTACAACATGATTACACAATTATGTTAATCTTGTTGATAATTTATGTGTATATATATATATCAAAGTACTATTTATTTGACCCCCAGTGGCGCAGCGATAAGTCTGCGGACTTGCAACGTCAGAAATCTAGTTTCGATACCCGTGAAGGGCACAGCGCATATTGCCAATTGTGTAGCTTCGTGCTTCATTACAAACAAACAACCTAAAACTATTTATTTGCTTACACATAAATTGGGTTAATATACACATGATCCTGATTTTTTTTATCTAAGCAAAATGTAAAATAATCATAAAGAAGAATATTAAAGAAAATTGGTAAAATAATCAGTAGTATCGATTAGGATATTCATAAAATACATGATTAGGATATTTATGAATTAGGATATTTATAGAATACATGATTAGAATATTCATGAATTAGGATATTTATAAAATACATGATTAGGATATTTATGAATTAGGATATTTATAAAATACATAACCTATTGACAAAACTTTGTTTTTCTGGTATTGGAACCAAGCAGATAAGCATCAAGAATTGTTTTTCAAAAATAACAAAATCCAACTGTTTACTTTTAATATAAGTGGATAAAATACGTGTATTTAACAAAATATTAAATGATAAAAAACATACAAAAACAAAATAACTATAATGCACTAACAAAAAATTATATATTTACTAAATCACTTGACTTAAATTAAACCAACACATACCTAGACTCCGAAGATAAGTGCCCCCCAGTAGCACAGCGATATATCTGCTGACGTACAACACTAGAAACCGGGTTTCGATACCCGTGGTGGGCAGAGCACAGATAGCCCTTGTGTAGCTTTGTGCATAATTAAAAAAAAACAAACGAACGAAGATAAGTTGAGGGATCGAAAGATTCAATAAGTATTGATTGTTTATCAGATTATTCTAAGCGCAAAGCTGCACAGTGTGGTACTGAACCCAAATTTTAGCGTTATAAGCCCTCATACTTACCGCTGAGCCACCATGGTGGAGATCTGTAACAAACTGTGGATGCAAAATATATAGTTCAATGAAATTAACCGACAGGTAACAGTGTAAAACAAAAACAATGAATGTTTATTAATGATACTATCAACTAAGTACAGCGCGCGCACTGACACAAGCAGTTGGCAGATAAAATTGAAACAAGATGGCGGAAACTGAATTTTAACTAAACGACGCCTGAACTTCAACTCAATACAGAGACGCAACTACAGTTTTAACACTTCCATCGACTAATTGGAATGACTCTAAAGCACGACTTTGCCGGTTTGAAGTAAAGACAAGATCTTACTTTAATCAATCAACTCAGGTGATAATACTACCCCTCGATCTGTTAAGGAGATTTGTATGAGAGGTGAACATGAAAGGGTGAACAACAACCCACAAAAATGGTCAGGGTGACATACAGATATTGTTTAATTGGTATAAGCCATAGAACCCGTTCCCTCTGAAAAGTTTTTTTTTTTATGGCAGGTACACATGTTTCCAGAAGATGAACACGAACTGAAAAATTGTGTACCATTTCATGTATATTAATTATAAAATGGTAAAGTTATGAGACGCTTATATCACGACTTTTTCCTTTCCATATTCTTCAATTCCAACTTTACATTAAAATTAAAATCCAAATCTTAAAATGCTGCCTCCACCGGTTTTTGTTTGGTTGTTGTTAAGTGCATAGCTATGCAATGGGCGAATATCTGTATTGCGCCAACCACGGGTATCGAAACCCGGTTTTTAGCGGTATAATCCATGATCCCCTGAGGGACTCCTCCACCTGTTCTAGGAGAACAAAGAGAAAACATTTATTTATTGAGTTATTTTCTCACTTATACATCCCTTTGCCCTACAGTGACACAGCGGTATGCCTGCGGACTTACAACGGTAGAAACCGGGTTTCGATACCCTTGGTGGGCAGAGTACAGATAGCCCATTGTGTTGCTTTGTGCTGAACTTCAAACAAACAAATACCCCTTTCGTTATATCTCACCTTCTTTCTTTAAACAAACACAAAATGAATAGTGCAAAGAAAACAATAAAAGCAGTATATTTTGTTACAATAAAGCACAACCAGCAAAATATATCAATACATAATGATTAACACAACCCGGATAAAAATTAACCTGGAGAGTAAACATGGGCTATCTCAAACACAGAACATACAAGCTCAAACAACTATTCTAATATGAACCTAATAACACGGAAAACTAAATATGACAGACTATTTTAAACATAGAACAAAATAAAATTAATAATTAATCTATTGTGTCCTAACAAATGTCAATCGACCATTACAGAATCGTAATAATACAGATTACGATCATATCTCATGAAAAACACCATTAAAACAGATCGACAATTGTAACAAACTGAAAAAAGGTATTGAAATGTATTAATCTTCAGAATGAAACTAAAATAAATATCAAAAATTTAATAAATGAAATCATAATTAGAGTAAGTGAGCTGAAAGTTAAACAACTTAAGGGACGTTAACTAAAAAAAAACACGTTTAGTGGGAGGAAATTAGTAAGAGAGCAAATTAAAACAATAACAAAATAAAATTAGGTTTATGGTTTAAATTTCACTCATAGACTACTGCAACCTAAAAAAAAGAGTATTACAACAAGCTGAAAATCAGATGAAAAGTAAGCATAACATTAAACAATTCAAAATCAAGTACTATAAACAACAATAAAACTCAAAATAACACAGGTTCCAGTTACAATTAAATCAAGTACTATAAACAACAATAAAACTCAAAATAACACAGGTTACAGTTACAATTAAATCAAGTACTATAAACAACAATAAAACTCAAAATAACACAGGTTACAGTTACAATTAAATCAAGTCCAAATGCTAAGTTAACACTAAAATAAAAAGCTACAACACCTACCTCTGTTTGTAGTTTTATATATTAATACAAAGCAAGCATTGTCAGACTAAGCAATAGTATATTTATTTGTTTATGCAATAGACATATAATTATTTTGAATCACTTTCAACTTTACATTAAATAAGTTTTGCTGGGTTTATATAAAACCATTTAATGATGTTCAAAGAGACCAATTTTTTATATGTTTCCGCTTTCTTCCATATCAGCACCTAGTATATTTTTATTTATCTCCTTTTTTTATATATTTTACGTTCACTCATTAACGATTCATTTGTAAGTATCTATAGGTTCATTCAACAAGTGCAAAACACATACCAGGGATATTTACTGGATACTGGACTCAATTGACAAATTCTCCGTAACCATGGAGATGGCAGCCTTCAGTTCGTTGTAGAAGAAAGTCCAGATCATGTTCTGGGTTGTCATTATTGCCAGCTGTTCGTCGACCTTTTGAAACCTCTCCATCCTCTGTATACAACTTTTCTTGCTCTCTGTCCTCTTACTTCAAGCCAAACACAAGTACTCGCTCCAGCTCGTAACAATAAAAGCACCACTTTTGTTGGTATCTAAGTTGAGAAACATATACAACAGAGAATATTTAGGTAGAATCGGACTTCTCAACGGGGAACATCCGCAGTCGGCGGAGAAAATTAACAAATGTCCGCATTGGAGGGTTCGTCATCACCTTAGTGGATATAGATGATGATTCCCGAACTTCTTCCACGATTTCTTAAAGTAAAAGTGGGATATTCTGCTTATTTCATGGATTGTCTTATGGACACTATTCAGATAGTCGAAAACTTAATGGAGTCGCTTACACTTCAATTGCGTGTCACCAACGTCTCAACTATGAACTAACAAATATTCGGCCCTGTTTTGTTTTTTTTTCTTATGGCTCCATTACACTAGGATCCTGCGTCTTTAATGCATTATTGGCTACTACGCTAGTTATTATTATGATATTTAATTCCTGCATCTCCGCTCTAGCTTCCAAAGTCAGAACATTTTCTATCTTTACTGTTAATTTCACTCTTAGCATACCCTAATTGCTTTACTGCATAAACAACAAGTAGATAAAATAAAAACATGTTCAAGATGACCCAAGTGATATCGAGACTGTATTGTCACCCACCGTTAAAATCTATAGTCCTAGAGCAACTTTTGACATATAAACAGGAACTTAAACGTCGTCCATCTCCACGTATTTTAATTATAAGATGGTGAAGTAATGAGACAAACAGACTACGTTTTTAGTGTAAGATCGTTGAAAAGAACAGTATGCAGCTCTTAGTTAACATTGTATTACGTTTATGTGTTATTATTTCATATACTATTGAATAATATAAATATTTACACTCCGTAAGTATTATACGTATAATTCACACGTGTATACAAGATGTATAAACCTCTGTGTTATGAATGTAATTTACGGTTTATTAGTGAATCTCAGCCTAAAATCTAATCATTTTGTATGTTTTACATAAATATACCAAATGTTTTTGTTAAACTCAAAGATCTACAATAAACTATTTTCTCTGTGACAACATGAGGTATCAGACCCCGAATATTAGCCTTAAAAACCCTCAATTTTACCACTGAGCCAGGAGATGAATCGTAGACTAAAAAAATATATTTGCTGCACATAAATTAGTGTAAAAAGTTTAACTCCTAACTAACTTTATACCGTTCTTGATATAAAGGTCTCACAGTGGGACAGCGGTAAGTTTACGGACTTACAAGTACATTTTTTGTGATTACAAAAAAAGAGGGCATAACCTTTTGTTGCCAGCCTTCTTTTGTTAGGACTGGAGTGAAATGCCACTGTAAATAATATATTTTGGACTGGACGTTAATAGATTGCGTAGCAATAAGAAGTAGTTTGATTCTTTTAAATTATAGGCCAAACAAAAACTTTTTATTCTTGCAAGTTTTGAGAAAAATGGTAGTTTCGTTTTATTTTAATCCGTAGGTTTGAGCAAAACCTCGTACAATCCCTATATTAATCAATGTATCTCTAGACTTGGGAATGTTTTATGTAAAAAGTACAGGGAATTTCTGTATCAGTTGTTGTTTCTTTGTTGTTTTTGTTAGTACAAAGTTACATAATGGGCTGTCTGCAGTCTATTCTCTATGGAGAATCGAGCCTCGGATTTTAGTGTTAATGAGTACAGGTAGACGATCTCACTAAAACTACACTAAAATCACTGTGTAAGTAGGTAAATGCAAATAAGAAAGTATAAATTTCCATGAGGCTTAGCTTTAAATTAATTATCGACATCGCCGCTCTGTTTGGGGGGTGGGGATGGAGTGAAGAGTCGATGCAGCACATGCGGTCTCAGTTTAAACCTGCTATTTGGGATTACTGAAGAAATTAGAGTGAAGAGTTTGAGTGACGATTATGAGATCGGTAACTCCACCATTTACGACATCAAAAAACAAAGGGCTCATCTGTTGAAATTTTGAGTCAGATCGTAAGATGGAAGAGACATCACATAAACTTTGAATCAGATCATAAGATGGAAGATACATCACATAAAGGTTGAGTCAGATCGTAAGATGGAAGATACATTGCATAAAGGTTGAATCAGATCATAAGATGGAAGATACATCACATAAAGGTTGAGTCAGATCGTAAGATGGAAGAGACATCACACAAAGGTAGAGTCAGATAGTAAGATGGAAGAGACATCGCACAAAGGGCCAACGTTTATGGAAAAACTAAAAACATTTCATCAACCCAAGAACACTGATCTGAGCAAAGTATTGCTTGGGTGAATAAAACTTCATAGGTGTGAGAAGGTTCCTTTGCATGGTGGTATGATCATAGTATAAGTCAAAGTATTTCATAATGAATTAGGCCTAACAACCCCATGTGATTACCCCTCAGGTTGGTTCACAAAATTCAAGAAACGTCATGGCTTACGATTGTTGAAATGTGTGGGAAAAAAGCATCAGCCGATCATGAAGCTGCCGAGGCCTACTTGGATGAATTCTCCAAGATGATTTCTGATGACGATTTATCGCCTGAGCAGGTGTATAATGTCGATGAAACATCTTTATACTGGCGATATATATCAGTGATGAGTGTGTTCATACGTTGGACAGAAGACGTGTATGTGTAAAAAAGAAGATGGGGATTCAATCTCCCATAGGTTCCTGTTCACTTTCGCATAAGGCTTATTTTTCGTGAGGGGTTTGACCTCAAGAGTCAAATAAAAGCTTCCAAGTAAGATGTTTACCAAAGACAATTCCTAAATATATTTCAGTGTCAGAAAGCTGAAGTTACCCAAAATAATCCCCATTTTCGATTTGCCCTTGTCCATGGTAACTTATGAAGGGTGGAATTTACCGAAACTGGTATATTTCAGTAACAAGTTGTAAATCAAATGATAATTTGGATTTCATATTTATTTTAGCATATTTCACGATTTACTTAAGTTATATTATAAGTCAGAGGTGCGTTTTCGGACTTACAACACTAAAATCAAGGTTTTAATCCCTGCGTACGTCTCCCAGTGGGTCAGCAGTAAGTTTAAGGACTAGCAAAGCTAAAATTCGAGATTCGATTTCCCGTAGTGTACAGAGTGCAGATAGCCAGCTATATAGCTTTGCTCTAAAACAAACAAATCCTACATATCTTATTATGTCATCAAACAAAATAAAGAATTGCATGCTAACTGAAGACCAAAATACCAAATTTGTGTTTACCTAGCCCAGCATGGTTGAAAACAAAATTATCCTACGTCTATATCATTTGCCTTGAGTTTTCATTTTCAACACATATTATCTTTCAGTTTGAATTTGTAAAACGTGTTGGGGCAAATAGATTAATAGTTTCATTTAAAACCATACTCGTGGATCGTAGTGAACAATCATTCCATTGACTTAGAGAAGACCCCCCCCCCCCAGTGGCTCAGCGATAAGTCTGAGAGCTTACTCCACTAAAACCCGTGTTTCGATACTCGTAGTGGGCACGGCACAGATAGCCTATTGTGTATCTTTGTGCTTAACAACAAACAAACAGACTTGGAAAACAAAATTTCCAAACACCAGATTAACGTGATTTTCCTGTTTCTGCAGTTGTTGTATGACACACTCTATAATGAAACACCAGAGTGATACACGGAATTCGTTAGTATTTATTAGAATTATTTATATCATCTGTCTATAGTCAGCTGTAGAATATTTTAATACATGAAATTAAAACAAAAACGGTGAGCTATGAAATGATTTTGGTTTAGTAGTTTATAAATTCGGTCTGATCTGTTTTATCAACTAAAAATAATAAGTCCACTAAAACTTCGGCAAAGTGTAACTTGTTTTGGAATATTTCAAAATATCCCTAAAATGCACATTTCTGGGTGTTACAAGTTAACTGGCTGATTGTTTCGCTTAAAGATGAGTACTAAAAATTGATTGAAATAACTTCAGATTTTCATTGATTAGCACTCTTAAAAACATAAATAAATGAAAAGGAAATCGTGCAAGAGCTGCTGGGAAGAAAAGTAGAACCACAATAAACATTCGATTAGTTAATAAGCATAGTCAATTTGTGAGACCATTGGTTGTAATTAAGTTGCTTGTCAGTTTGTTTGTGTTTTCGTTTGCAATTTCGAAAGCTAAATGAAACTATTAAATACTTGAGAATACTTTACGTTTATAGACATAAAATAGACAATATAATATAATTATGTGCCATTTCTGAATCTGCTTACCGTTCATATTTGCTGTTATATTAAGAATACATTTTATACTAGTTTAGGCCCGAACGTGGCAGTGTTTAGCGTATCAAACTGTGGATCGAAGAGTCTCAGGTTCGAAACGTAGAACCACCAAGTATAATTCGCTTTTTTAGGTATGGGTGCTTTCTAAATACACCAACCAATTCTACTATTATATTAAGAATAGCCACTTCAAGCTGCCACCTAGTTTCCTTCCCTTTGATCCGTAGTTAAAAGTTAAGGATAGTTATACCTAAACCATTTTTTTTTAACTATTCGTTTAGCCCATTGTGTGCATAAGGTGTCTTTCAGAAGAACAAACAAACAATATACAATTCCATGCTAGCTTTATCGGATTGTTATATAAAGTTATATGCATAATAAAGTGCGTAAGGATTATTTTTGGAATAGTTATATGGTGTCCAATTATATATATATATATATTGATAGTTTTAATTATCCAATTTTTGTTTTTGTTTTTTCTCTGTTTTTTAGATGTTTTGTGGCTATAAGCATTTAATTTGTTTCATATTGAAACGATATCGAGATAAAGTCAAAGGAATAACAATAATGAACATGTTGCCGAAACATCATAAAACCCTTATCGTGTGTAGCTCTGACGTCATCCATCGTCTTGGCAACGCTAATGACAGACCAGAAAGTCTTAGTTTTCCCGACAACTACAACACATCTTGCATAAACATAAGAGCCAGATCTTCAGACAATTAGATGAGGAAAAACACTGACAAATAAGATTGCCAATTTAGTGTCAGAAATCTAAAGTTAAAATCTTACCTTCTTAAATTTTAGTCAACACTAAAAAAAGGATTGATATATGAAAGGCTTTTCACATACGATATTAATAAGTCAGTCTAATCCTGCTACATGTCCACTCACTTACTTTTATGTATCAACAAACTAAAATTCGAAATTCTTTTGCCTTATTAATCTACAGTCTCGCAGTAAACACAACTTGAAACTGTTCCCAAAATCTTATTCAAATTCTTATTTTCTCCTATAACAAGAAATTATTACTTAAGGAATATGCTTCCACAGAAACTCTCGACTCTAAAAAGAAATTACTACTTTACACTTTTTATTCTCTACATTCCTCATTGGCTCTCTCTGCTAACTCTTGAACTTATTTCTTCGTCTCCTTACTCAGCTCCTTCAATTACTTCTTTAACCAGAATATGCTACTCTAGTAAATTCATATCGCCGTTCCGAACTTTGAATTTTCCCCCGTAATAAAGATCGCTTCGTAGCGTTCACTTAGTCCATCCCATATCCCCGTATTTAACTAGCATGTCTCTACCACTAATCACACACGTACATACTTTGCTTTTTGACGCTAATTTTGTAGTATCTTACGATTTCTTTGGGGGTATTTTTTTCGAAAGTATAAACCGACATTTAATAATTAATGTTTCGTTCTGAGATATCTTTGGTGTTGGTTTTGTGAGAGCATTATAAAGAAAGGTTTAGCATGACTCAATAGCTCCCATAGAACGAGCTTTTCTGTATATCCGGGAAGTGGCA
Source organism: Limulus polyphemus (assembly GCF_000517525.1). Lineage (NCBI taxonomy): Eukaryota > Metazoa > Arthropoda > Merostomata > Xiphosura > Limulidae > Limulus > Limulus polyphemus. Next base: position 57,417 of record NW_013666766.1, read on the forward strand.
AAATTGCTATTCCAACACTTTTACTTTCTTAGCTACAAGAATAATATCATGAAAATAATTTCACTTAAACATAAAAAAAAATGAAGATGTCGTTTAAACTTTTTGGTTGTAAGCTTGAAATAAAGCAAAGCAAGAGATTTAAGTGCACCTAGGGGAATTTACAAAAGTTAATATTAAATAACAAATTAATAAAATAACAACTCTTAACACACTTAGAAAAAACGTGTTTCATGTTTAAACGAGGAATATCACGTTATATTTTATGTACCCTTAAAAATAAGTTTAAAAGTTACACGTCATTATATATATAATTCTCAAATATTCTGCATGTATGAAAAACAAAGATGAAGCTGGTGTGGTAAAAAAAGCTGCAGATCTAAATTTAAATTTATTTTGTCAGAATTGCCAAGATGTGTCAGCTCCCTCAATAGGCTTTTTAGATCTCGGGACTGATAAAGTGCTGCTTTGTAGAATGTGCTAATTTACTATTGTTCACGAATAACACTCTTTTGAATTCTAAAACATTTAAAACTTACTTATCTTTATGCTTTCATACACACCATACTCAATTCAAGTATTGGGAAAGGAGATTTTCATTCATAAGTGACACTGATTCCCTACATACACACCATACTAAGTTCAAGCATTGGGGAAGGAGATTTTCGTTCATAAGGGACACTGATTCCCTAAAAACACCATACTAAGTTCAAGCATTGGGAAGGGAGATTTTCATTCATAAGTGACACTGATTCCCTACATACACACCATACTAAGTTCAAGTATTGGGAAAGGAGATTTTCGTCCACGAGTGACACTGATTCCCTACATACACACCATACTAAGTTCAAGCATTGGAAAGGGAGATTTTCATCCACGGGTGACAATGGTTCCATATATAATTCTAGCCCATGTATGTGTGAATGTGTATCCTACATAGTTGGATCAATCATGTAATCCCAGAGGCTTCGAAACGGGAGGTGCTGTAGCATCCCCAATTTTACATATTCGACTTATATAGCAACTGTAAGTTATATACCTTTTCTGGGGCATGCCCCCAAACCTAGATTGAGCTGCCTTTGTACAATCTGCATGTATAGTCAAGCATCTTGATATTGCAACTCTACGCCACTAAATCCTCATCACAACATCTGTCTATGACTGTTTAAGAATTTTGGTTTATTTCGATCCTTGACAGTAGCAGCATTTATATTTCCTAAAAAGTGTGATAAAATTATTATCTAACAAACAACAAAATTAAAAAATCTAAAAAATTACTTTTGTTAAATGGAATTGGATTTTTCAGCCTTAACGGTCACAGACTGTTAGGCTTCAGGTTTAGTTCTCACTGTTGTGTGTTCACAGGCATCACATTTCGAAATATGGATCTTTCAATATGCAGCACTACACACTAACCACAAGACCATGCCTAGTCCTTATAGCACTATACGCTAACCACAAGGCCACGCCTAGTCCTTATACAGTCCTCTTTTCTTCCTACTCATTCATGTATATAAAGAGATATGAGCCTAAGTCTATCCATAGAACTTATTTCAGACCAAGAATGTGTCATATGGATTTCACACTAAAAGCAAAACGAAATCAGCGAGTCTGTCTGACACCAGAAAGAAACTGTCCTTCCTGTGCATTTAGAGTTAATAATTGTTTGAAAAATGTTAATTAAGTAATGAAAAACTCCACTTACGAAAACAAGTATAATTAAAACATAAACTAGTAATGCTTCTGAAGTACATTGTAAAAACGAATCAAAGCATAGTTGAAACTTATGATATTTTAACAAAATAGAATCAATGTTACAAAATATTGTCAACCATACGCTTAGCTCATTGTTTGTAAATCGGCATTTGGTATTCTGTCATGTGATCTGAAATGTAAATGACTGGTCATTTAGCCAACTGTAATATATGAACACGTAATAGAGATGATTTTACATCTCTACAGTTTACGGCAGTTCACTTCAATGTGAAAAAGGTCACTACAAATAGCAAAGTAAAATAAAGTCAGTACTAAATCCACCAGCCTATGGCGCCACAATGTATTGTAGGCTGTGATCCCTGTAATGAATTACATTAATCATACTGTTCAGAGAGTTCAAAACATTTCAGGATTATTCATTATGCCATGAAATAAGACGTGTATGCAAGAAGCACCATTAAGACTTGCTATTCAAAGCATGGGAAAACGCTTATATCTTATTAAAGAAAGTTGAACCCAGTTTGACCTTCAAATGAGAAGTAACATAATTTTATTTCAAGTTATTTGATAATGTGACCTGTTTTATAGAAACGAAACAAACATACATCTATCATCCAGAACCCAAAAGTAGAAAAAGTATCTTAAAATGTTGTTTAATTCCTTATTGGCCTAAAACTCAGCACTAAGACAGATCAACAAGGGTCATTTCTGATTCTCTTTATCCAAAAAAAACATATCGAGATAAAATCTCTGTTCAGTTATCAGTTTCACTTCCTTATTCAGGGCGAAAAAACTACCACTGAAGAAGAAATTTCTACCTTTCGAAGGTGCTTGGGTTATAGTTTTTATTTTTGTATTTAATTGATTTTTTTCAACTTACGTGTTTTCTTAACATCACAAATGAATCTACATGTAAGGAACATGTACCCAAGTCAGGTAAGTATACCTTTTTATTCCCTAACATGGGTATTTCAGGTGACTCTGTGCTCAAGTACCTACACGAACACTTAACATCCAGTTCTTTCAAAATTATGCAATGGAACTATTATCAAAGGAATCTATTCGGTTTTTGATAATTCAAGTTGGCACTAATGACCTGAGCAGACTTATAAATCTGCTGAAGACTACGTTTTGAACTCAAAAACACCATATTTTAGCCTCAGACCACACTTTAAACTTACTCCCTCTATTGTAATCCATAGACATGTAAATAGACACCTTTTATCTGCTGTTTTCAATACACAAAGCACAATAATCACATAACACAACAATAATATTCAGAATTTTAACACACTCAAAACTCTCAGTTTGCCTTCGTCAACTACACAAACCTAACACCACTCACCACCTCCAGTTATGGTGGACCTCATCTCTAATACAAACACTTTAGTTCTTGCAGTATCCGCCCAGTCTTGTCTTCCTCTTCTAACTCACCCAAAAAAATCCCACTTAGTTTTCACTAGCAGTTCTTCTACCTTTCCCTATCCACACTCCACATTCACTCCCACACCGACCGCTACCAACGTTTCATACTCTGCCGCTCAATCTTCCCATACATCAACTTCTCCACAGCAATCCTTGGGATGCTTCCTCTGGTTCTTCTAACGAAATCAACACAAATCACACTTTCTCACCAATATCTAGTCCACAGCCTCTACTGTCCGTTCTTCCTACTCTCAACCCTTTCATTTTTCACTCATCTATCTTTGAAACCACCCAAAACCAACGTCACCCAAACTGCATGTTCTAAACTACACACTCTTCTCCAGCCAATCATGTACCACTTCTTCTGCAGAACTGTCTTCATCAAGACACCTTAGTCCCGTCTTCTGTTAGCACCAACTCTCATGAGGACTATATCATTCTACTAACTTTGGTCGAACTCCATTAATGCAATGGTTTTGATAGCAGTTTCCAGACACATTAGATATGTTGCTATGAAACTGGTGTATACTCATAAAAAATAACTCAAGAACTTATCTTCTTATCATCTACTGACCGATCCCCTACCCTACAATAATTTTACATGTAAAACTAATTTTTCCTAAACTTGTAGCCAAATGTTACAGAAATAGTGCACTAATAATGTTTGCTATTAAAACATGTTGTAGAAATAACTCATCCATTTAAATACTTTATTTTTTTCCTCCTTAAAAGAAAATTGATAACTCCTACAAACCACCAATGTTTCTAGCAATGCTTAAATGATACAATAAAAGGGCTCGATAAACAAAATGTTTTATAATCGAGACTAATATCTACTGAGCTGTTTATCATAAACAGCCAATGAAAATGGCTCATTAATATTTGTGATCAATGGAAACTAAGAACTTCAGATAACTGCAGGATATTCACCAAGATACCCTGAAGTATAGGTAAACATTAGCATGATAATCAAGGAACAAAACTAAAATCTGGCTGACAAATTAGAATACAGTAGAAATTCGTTTTAGATGGCAGAACAATGCAATTTTAAACAGTATTACTATGTTTCGTTAATGTCCCAGATGTGAATTGTTGTTTTTTGCTGTTTTTTTTTACTTTGACAGTAATACTGTGAGACTTATTTGTTAAAACTGCCAAGTTCTATTCCGTATCTCTGCAGTAACGACTCCTGGTTCATTAATGAGGGACATGGTTATCGAATATCACGTGTTTGGGTGGCAACGGCTTGTACATACAGCGAACTTCTAGTGCATGTTTCTGTTCGTTACTGGCGCTGCACCATGGCAACAGCAGGCATTATCCGATACACGCTTTGCTTAACGCTAGAATGTGGTTACTCATTACGACAGCTAGTACGGATGCTGCATTCTAAATAACCTAAATGGCAAACTTTGACTCAGATACAAAGAATCTCAAAGTTTCCAGTTATTGTTAGTTAATGAGTGAAAGAGGTCCATTGTTAGTGAAAATTACCCAATGCCTCATCGAATTCTCGTATGCCTTATGCCAGTTATCTTTATTACACAAACTTATCCAACATCTTGCTGTTATCAAATAACCCAAAACAAGAAAGTACTTCGAAAAAAATATGTATACATTCTGAAAAGTTTTGTGATGTGAATTACGATGCAGCCTCCCTATGCCTCAGCGTTAAGCGTAGGGGCTTATAACGCTTACATTCGGGGCTCGACCCCTCGATGCGAGCAAAGCATAGAAATTCGGTTGTGTGACTTTTCTTTACTCAATATCTAATTTGTAGAACGACATATAAAATCAGGTTTCAAACCTCCTCTAAAATCGTTTTAAGAAGAAAGATATTTCACTTACCAGAGGAAATGTCCTAATTTGCAGTCCAGTGCAAAAAGCCATTAGATATTGAACAAGTTGTTTGTATAATACCCTTTTGTTTTTTACACTCTGAAACAGCTAATGATAACATTGATTGAATTTTGTGCTTTGAGAAAAACTTAGAGTGTTGAAAATACAATACATTCTAAGTTTATGATGATAATACGAATTACGATGTAGCTCTCCGTTGAGGCAGCTACAAACTTGAAGGCTTATAACACTAATAATCGGTACTCTATGCTAGTGGTGGGCACAGCGGAGATAGCCCAATGTGTAGCTCTACGCTTGAAAAGAAACAAACGATTAGTTTATATAATTTCATTATATATAAGATTATAAGTATCAGATCAATATATAGCTTACATTAGTATTATGATATGCATAGACGATCTATGAAAAATATTTCTGTTCTTTAATTGCCTCCTCCAGAGGCTCAGCGATAAGTCTGAGGGTGTATAACGCTAAAAATCAGGTTTCGAAACCCGCAGTGGGCACGGCACAGATAGCCTATTTGTGTATTTTCGCGCTTAACAACAAGCAAACAAACAACTTTTATTATAGCTCTAATTCTCATAAGAATAAATTATATAGGTTTCTAGTACACAGCATTTTGTCATGTTGCCATCTAACAAAGGCTCGCTCTCATACATTCTAAATAATCTACAATATTATTACAACAATAAACTATATTGCTTTAGCGTTGCAGCACTTTAGAAGTTTATAATATTGTTAACTTCAACATTTTATCCAAGCAGCAGCAGCTTTTTTAGTGTTTGTTATTCAATTGACTAAACATTTGAAATGTACATAATTTACACAGCATTGTATCAAACTGACCTGAGTTCTTGCTGTCGACAATGTTTTATTGACTAATAATTCAGAATAGTCTTTTATCTTGTGTAATATAGTTGGTATTTTATGAAGATCTTGATAAAGCAAAGGGTATCTGCAAATATCAGGAAATCAGTATTATAATGGGAGACTTAAATTCAAAAGTTGGCAAGGGACGAGAAAATCAAACATTATGGCCTCATGGAGTGGGTATAAGAAATGAGAGGGGAGAGATATGGATAGAATGGTACAAAGCCAAGAACCAGATCATAATAAATACTTGGTTCAGGAATCATACAAAGCACTTATGGGCATGGAAGAGTCCTGGAAATCAGGAAAAATCCCAGGAAAGAAAAGTAAAGGAAGACAAAGACAGATACTGTTAACATCAATTGCGAAGGACTTAGGAATTACCACAAAAGAAATGATAAGAACAATGGGAGATAGGGATCAGTGGAAGACCATGTTCACCAACGCCCTAGATGGGTATGGTACCTAGAGAGAAAATATAATTGTACACTTTGTTAAGCACTTTCAGGGATAATAAGAGTAAAGGATAGGAAATTATTTCTTGAAATTATATGTTATTAATGGAAGTTATTTTGTAATATAATTTATGACAATTATTTAATTTTTTTTTTCTTTCTTGAGACCTCTTACTATAATGGACGTATCGTGTATATATGTATCTATGTATGTGACCTATATAATAAATAAATGTGGCGCCATCTATTGAATGGTTCCACAAACACAAATAAAAAATTCACACTTCACACTTTAGGTATTCGGGATTCAGACAATTGGAAAAATAACTACGGTATGTGCAACAACCATGTCTTTATCACAGAACACAATTTTAAATAAAAGCACTCTCCTCACAACAAGAATAGAACTTTCATTTGGATTGTACGTGAGGGTTTAATTATATATTTATTTATGTAATTTGTAAATATCGTACTAAAAAAATGGAGTTCTTAAAAACTGTTCTTCTTTCAATATATGGTACCACTTTTAATATATACACCTGGAA
>NW_013666766.1:65333-67425 GCF_000517525.1 Limulus polyphemus
CAAGCAAACGGTGGATATCCCCGATATTGACTTTTCGATGACTAATTATCAATGTGTGGGTCATGATTAACATTTTTTAATGTGATTTGACAATTCAATAACGTTTTTGAGCTTTCACTGACAATACTTATTAAAGATAATTTTAAGCGTGAAAACTGTCCATATTTTGATGTAATGATATGTAAATTAAAAATTGTTATTTTACGGTGATAATCTTGTTTTCTTGTGCCCAATAATGCATAATTTCATTTGATAAACACGTTTAGATTGAATGGTAATTTATAATAAGTCACAAGAACGTCGAATCTGAATCACTTGAAAAAAACACGGGGGTGCTTAACTTTTTTCCAGGTGTATATAAAAACACTACAGTTTATATTAGCACAATCCGAACACTTTTTCCGTGCAATACTTCCCAGAAAAATCTTTTTTTTTTTTTAGAAAATTTTCAAAAAGGTACGACTGCTACGATTGATAATTAGTAGCACAAACAGCCGCCCGTAGGGTGGCGTTTCTACTAGTTAAATATTATGGCAAAAACGATTAACAAGTAAATTGTTTTATGATGAAATATTTGTGACAGTCTTATACCGTTTCGCAGATTGTCTGGAAAAGTAACATCATGAAAATAACTATCCGCAATACTAGATATGTTTATTGAAACGATAATCGAAAATATTTTAATAAATCAGCGACGAAAGTAATCGTTTGAGTTTTTATGAATTTAGAATTTGTTATATTTTTTATTTGATCAAAAGCAAGCTAGCTAAAAAAAAAATAACTTAAATAAACTGCTTCGAATGCTTTTGTATGTATCAACTCAGATTTTCTCAACTGATTGACTAAGTTTCCCTAGTCATGAGAATTTTAAACGAAGCGTCATTTAAATAATGGCAAAGGTTCTAATGCTGTTGTTGAACACCTTTTGTTACGGTAATGGCCTGTTGCAAAATAATCACAAATGGGGAGGTAATGTTACATGAGACATTTTGTAAATTAGCTTGTTAGAAGAGGAACCATTTTGAAACAGGGCATACTAAGGTTTTTTTAGACTATTCTATCGGACTTTATATACAAGGTCATACAATCAAACTTAATCTTTAGTAAATCGATACTTGTTACTGTTTTAGTGCAAAACTACACAATAGACTAACTGTATTATGTCCACCGTGGGGAATCGGACCCTGGATTTTAGCGTAGTAAGTCTGTAAATTTACCGTTTATCTACCGCGAGACTACAGCAAATCGGGAATTATAAAAATATTGAAAAATGCTACTAGAAGTTCGATATTTTCTGAAAGAATCCATCCATAAACAAAGTTAATTTGTTTATTTAATCGTAAATTGAAATGGGCTATCTGCATTGTGCCCACCACAGGAAACAAATCCCAAATTTTAGCGTTATAAGTTCTTACACTGATTCCACGGGAGAGGCCCAAAAACATAGTTATTAAATGTAATGAAAAAATTCAGAATACACTGCTTATCAGGGTGATGTATATGTCAACCATGGGTATTTTTTACCCAACTTTTATCTTTAATTATCCACAGTACTTTCACAGAGTGAACTATAATTGTTATTGTTTTTGCACAAAGCTACACAATAGGCAATCACTGCTGTGTCCCTTGCAGGCAATAGAACCCTGGATTTTAATGAACTTACCAATGACCCACTTTTGAAAGGTTATACAAATGTTTTAATAATAGAATGGTACATTTATTGACATGAATTTACATTAAATGTAGGCACTCAAAATGGTAGTTAAAAAATCAAGGATTAGTTTTCAATTCTTATGATATTTTGTTTTCATTAATTTTATTAAGTATAAGTTTTTATTAATATCACATTTTGTTTTTATTTCTATGTAGAACTGTGGAAGTTTCATTGTACCTTTTTTTACTATGAAGCAGTAATATTTACTGTCGATATCACTTAGTTTTAAACATCGTCTTTAAATTTCACTCTATATACTAATTTTATTAAATATCTCTATCTAAAAAATAACACAGGCGCGCGAAATTAAACTTCATAAAAGTTGTTTTGGATTTAATAATGGATTTTCCATAATTCAGCTACGCAGATTTCGAAAAT
>NW_013666766.1:67950-73763 GCF_000517525.1 Limulus polyphemus
AAGAAAAAACTCTTACTTAGATCAAATTATTATTTCGTTTACCACAATGAACATTTTTTATTATTATGTTTGTTTTGTTTGAGCTCTAGAACGATGAATAAGACTCACGTCGCGATTGGTCTAGAGAAATTTATAACCAGTGACTGTCAACATTTCACGCATAATAAAATGTGACCCGATTTCAATGAAAATTATTTACTTATGTAAAAGTATGTATGATGTTTTGTGAAAAATCTAAACGTGATGGGGTAAAATGGATATCATTTTCGGATTCAGTGTACAGGAATTACTGTAGAATATGTAAAAATTTCAAGAAAATAAAATCATCGCAGGCCTGTGTAATTTTTTTACGTTTACAGCTCTGTAATTCTATATATTATTCAATAGTGGCAAGTTGTTTTGGACACCGTCAGTGTACAAAAAAAAATAACTCCATGAAACGCATAACATAATTCCACTCAACAAAATCCCGGACCCACCTCATCAAGAGGGACATGAAGCGAGTAACATAGTTTTACTTAATATAATTCCGTACCACACTCATCAAGATGGACGTGAAGCAAGTAACATAGCTTTAGTCAATAGAATCCCGCACCTACCTCATCAAGAGGGACACGAAGCAAGTAACATAGCTTTAGTCAATAGAATCTCGGACCAACCTCATCAAGATGGACGTGAAGCAAGTAACATAGCTTTAGTCAATAGAATCCCGCACCTAACTCATAAAGAAGGACATGAAGCAAGTAATATAGCTTTAGTCAATAGAATCCCGTACCAACCTCATCAAGAGGGACATGAAGCGAGTAACATAGTTTTACTCAATAGAATCCCGCACCAACCTCATCAAGAGGGACATGAAGCGAGTAACATAGCTTTAGTCAATATAATCCCGGACCAACCTCATCAAGATGGACATGAAACAAGTAACATAGCTTTACTCTATAAAATCTCTGACTTGTCTGAGCGCAAGGTGATTTCAGTGTAAAGATTAAAAGTACCTTTTCTTTCATCTTACAGTTTTCAAATTTCGTTTGCATAACCTCTAGAACCTCTTAAATAAATATTTTATCTGTTATTTTCTTTCACCTGAATGTTTTTATCGTATAAAAATTTCGCGTTAACCTATAATTTGACTTAATTTCTTAGATACGTGTATCTCCCAATTTATTTCTTCCCCTGTGATGCCTCTTTCCCTTCATTTTTTTTTGTCACGTTTCATGCAACTATATTTTAATGTTAATTATACGTATTGTAATGCGTTAGTATTAAATCTATTGTATTTATAGCACTACATTTAATCACTTAGGGTTTTTCAAGAAGAAGAACAGGATATAATAGTATTTCAACTACACTATGTCCATCATAACCATTGCCAAATATAATTATTATACGTGCCATTAGATACTAATACTAAGCTTATTAAAGCTTAGAACAGCCGTTAACACCATAACAATATTTTATTGTTGTACTGTGTTGGTTTCCATAACATACCTTTTAAATTAAAGATACAACAGTATTCACTTAACTCTTGAAAAAACGAATGCCGAAACATTGAGTACTAATAAAAAAAACAAGAGCGAATCTTCAATAGCCGTTGCTGTAATTAGATCTCAAATCGGTCAAGAGATGGAGCTAAGAGCTAGAACTTTATACTTGAAAAACAAAATTCAGAGTCATTTTGTGAGCCGCTATGCCGCAGCTAAAAATAACTTCTGAATTATGTAATCGTGAGTTCTATAATGATTTCTAATCTCTAACTTGCACTGTAATAACAGGTATCATGTGAGTAACAGCAAAACAGTTTTCATAAATGTTAACACAATCTGTTAAAAAGGACGTACTTAGCTGGCCCAAAATGAAGGACAATTCGTGTGTAAAAGAAATTTTTGATTAAATTGCCAAACAGGGACATTCTTTAACAAATCATTTTTTCAATGGTTTTCTATAAATTACTTAACTGGGACAACATTTTTTAATGGGTTTCTATAAATGACCTAACTGAAACATCCCTTACCACATCATTTTTCAAGTGTTTTTTATAAATGACCTAACTGAAACATCCCTTACCACATCATTTTTCAAGTGTTTTTTATGAATGACCTAACTGGGACATCCCTTACCACATCATTTTTCAAGTGTTTTTATAAATGACCTAACTGAAACATCCCTTACCACATCATTTTTCAAGTGTTTTTTATAAATGACCTAACTGGGACATCCCTTACCACATCATTTTTCAAGATTTTTTATAAATGACCTAACTGGGACATCCTTTACCATATCATTTTTCAAGTGTTTTTTATAAATGACCTAACTGGGACATCCTTTACCACATCATTTTTCAAGATTTTTTATGAATGACCTAACTGGGACATCCCTTACCACATCATTTTTCAAGTGTTTTTTATAAATGACCTAACTGGGACATCCTTTACCACATCATTTTCTTGGGATTTCTATAAATGACCTAACTGGGACATCCTTTACCGTATCAATTTTCTTGGGGTTTCTATAAATGACCTACATGGGACATCCTTTACCACATCATTTTTCAAAAATGACCTAACTGGGACAAGTAAACTAAATTTATTATAATTAGTTTAATCTTATCAAAAAATGGCATGCAAGTATTGTTAACATTATTTAATGTTGACTAATTTTAAACGTCTTGTTTTAATGTATTCGTTGTTATAGTTATGAACATTAATATTGCGCTACGATAGGTATTGTCTCAAGATAGAATTATTTCTTTCAGAAAAACTTTTAGAGTAATTAAAGATGAACTAAGTTGAATTATAAGGCAAAACTTCAGTTATTTTTTTTAATAGATTTATTATACAAGCATTTTTATGAGTGTTTTCAAGTATGGAATGAAACATCGTTTACCTTTCAAGGTATGCGATATCTTCACAATAATTTATATACAACATTGATTTGCAGAAATAAAAACTTCAAAGAGAAAAACAGAAGTAACTCTTAGTTTTGTTAAAATGAAAACTGGAACAATTAAAACGCTGTTTTTCAGATATAGTGCCTAAAATTTGTAAAACCTTTTGAAACATTATCAAGCCAAGCCATCAATCCATATGATAAATATTGTTTTTATTTTATCATACAGTATTTTAAACATCCTTTTGTAGACGTGAACTTTCGTTAAAACTTTATAGAAATTCATTAAAGAAGAGATTTATTTTACCTTAATTGTTATGATAGTTTATATGAGATCGACAGTTACAGCATTGTGGTAATTTACATCATAAACTATGCAAGCCTCTGTTATTAATTAATTATCTATTTATCGCAAAATTACTCTATTTCTCTGACTTTGGTTTTGTTCAGAAAGTCCATTGTTGTATTAAACGTGTCTGTTTTCTCATTGGTTTGTTAGACCTTGATATCCAGTAAGTTGGCTTAGTAAGGTTGTCATATAGGAAAGTAGAGTTGTCGCTGTCTGAGTTCGTCTGATTACGATGTGCTCAATTAGAAGATGCAATGATGTCTGTCAGGTTAGTCAAGACATTAAGTTAGATTTCTGCTGGGTTTCAAATCTGCAGCTTAAATGAACAGGTAAATATAAACACATTTTTCTAATACTGAGTTACTTGAATTTTTTTTGTCAATTTATTCTCCTGTAATCCTGTTTTTGTTTAGTTGGTGGCTTTTGTTTCGTGCTCTTCATTGTATATCTGACTTATTCCTTAACTCTAATGTCTGTCTGTCCACAATCAAATCCTGCAAATCTTCTGCTATTGCGAAGTTCATCTTGCTCTTATTTTGGTTTATTGGGTCATGCTCTTTTGACCCAAAATATTAAATGGCACTGCCTGTCCATATCCGAAATTTTCTCTACCAAATTAAAAATAAATACCGTCGGGTTACTTTTTTCACTCTCGGTTAACTGAAAGAATAACTTTGCAGAAATTGCCTTAATAACATAAATTACGGAATGTACAGAGTTATTCGAGAGCTACGCCCTATATGAAGGCACCCCAGAACCCAGAGTAGATGAACTGTAACATCACAAATGTTCTCTGTGTTGTTCATTGCTTGCAAAACGCAGAAATGAATGTGTGGATGTAGAGATGTCGTTTTAATTAATAGTGTTATAATGAGAACAGTGTATCTTAGGAGCTAGTACATCATTCCAGTTTTTCTATTTAAAAATTTGGTATATGGAATCTTTAGATTTTTTTTTTTTTTTTTGTCCACACGCATTTTCATTGCTCATTCTACAAAAACAAAGTACGTAAGGAAAACTCAAAGGAATATTAATCTTGAAACAAGCATCTAAAACATATCACTTGTTTCTAGACTTGCCACCGGCACAAACTAGTGATGATACGTGTAAATGCTAATTAAGGATGTGGAGACACGCTTTAAGGAAACGTTGACGTACAGGAAGGTGGTTACTAGGAAACAGAAGTTAATGAGAGATGCTATTTGCTGCCTCTTTAATTACCAAAACTGACTTTCTTTCTTTCCATTATGCTTTAATATAGAAGACTTGTAGTCTGGTCTAACATTCCTAAAAGCACATGAAGCACTTGTCACTCACTAGAATATATTAGAATGAAACGAACAATGCCTATGAATGCCCGCTTTAACTAAATTTTAAGATAGAATCGTGTACAGAACACTAGAATATATTGAACGCTATTATCGTATTATAAACACATGAAGCAATTTTTTCTGGCAACTGGTCACATCAGTAAGTTATTTGCGAAAGACACATTTTAAAGAGTTTCAGTAAACCAGCATAACGTTATAGTATATTAAATACTTATTCCCAATGTTCATAGGTTGAAAAGTATATATATAGATACATCTACATATGTTTGTGTTTCATTGATATATTCATTTACAAAACTGTGAATTTCTTCGATTAGTCGGGTAAGAAATACGGCCTACCTTAGATGTTTTTTCTGTACCTGTGAAAATGTTCAAAAACAACATATGAATCAATAAAAACCTAAATAACCGACTTCATATTCTCCGGGTAAGCTATCGTGTATATCAGTGAAAACAGATTTCACACTTCCCGTTCCTATCCAAATAACTTGTGAAAAAGAAAGATATTGAAGATCACTCAACTTTCACAATTCCCGCTTTTATCCATTTCACTTTTGAAAAAGTTAACTTCTAAAGATCACTTAATTTTCACACTTTCTACTGATACCCGATTCACTCTTGAAAATTAAGGAACTAAATATCACTTAATTTTCACTCTTTCTACTGATACCCATTTCACTCTTGAAAAATAAGGAACCAACTATCATTTAATTTTCACACTTTCTACTGATACCCTATTCACTACTTGAAAAAGTAAGGAACTAAAGATCACTTAATTTTCACACTTTCTACTGATACCCATTTCACTCTTGAAAAAGGGAGGTATTGCAGAGCACTTAATTTTCACACTTTCTACTGATACCCTATTCACTCTTGAAAAGTAAGGTACTAAATATCACTTAATTTTCACACTAAACTCTTACACTTCCTACTCATGCGCAATTCACTTTTGAAAAAAGAAGTTACTGACGATCACTTAAATTCTTACACCTCTCTTTTATTCGCAATGCCCCCCAGTGGCAAAGCGGCATGTCTGTGGACTTATAACACTATAATCCGGGTTTCGATACCCGTAGTGGGCAGAGCACAGATAGCCCACTGTGTAGCTTTGTGCTTAATTACAAACAAACAATTTATTCGCAATATACTCGTGAAGACGGAAAGAAAGTCGACCTTCCAAAACTACTCTGGATATCGGGGTTCTTTAATTAAAATATTACACAGCGTGGTCACAAGTAAATAGA
>NW_013666766.1:74527-81147 GCF_000517525.1 Limulus polyphemus
ATCTGGGATACATTTCCATGCTACTCTTGACAGCACTTTTTGTCCTCGCCGATGGACCAGGATGACCCGGACGCTGCTCAGTTATTTCCTTGCCGTGTTTCCTGAAATGCACGATGATTTTGTTGACTGTCGAAAGCGGGATTCCCAAATCCTGCGAAATTTGCCGCTGACTTATTCCACCATCTGCTTGACCAACTATCCTTCCTCTAACAAAATCTGACAATTCGAGAGAACCTTGAGTTCTAGGCATGTTGTAGCACAAGATAATTAGTGTGCGGACCATTTTCATCTATATAGTGCTCTGTGAACACAAATTAGTTAGCATAAATCAGTTAAATGACGAAAAATTAAGTGTCTATTTACTTGTGAACTACTCAGTGTATATCTAAATATTTTGAGAAGTTTTAAAAAAAAACTCACACAGTCATAAAATGGAGAGATGTTTTTGCACATTTCCGTTCCTAATATTTTGGAAGATTATTGGTAAAACTAATTACGGTGACACGTTTGATTAGTTTTTGTTATTGTTCTACTTACAGACCACGAGATTAGACTAATTTACAGAACACTTTTTGTCTGCTTACAATCATATATATAACGAATGGTATATATTAAATACCTGCTTTATCAGTGAGGAACACGTTGAGCTAACATAAAATACAATGCTTCATTGTTTCACGCATCATTTGTTACTAATGTCCTCCCCAATGGTGGCTTGAGAATTTACAACTCTAAAATTTGGAGTTCATTTCTGCAATGGGCACAGTACAGATAGCCCGTACTTAGCTTTGTACTTCAATAAACAAGAACCTTACTAGTGTCCCTAATAGAGTATTTGGATATATAATATTACCCTATTCATTCATTCGCCAGTGTTTCACAAACTTTCAATAAACAATGGGCGGTCATTACCTTTTATTCAACGAATGTTTCCAGTATTACCGGACAGAGTTTTAAAAAACATATTTTCAATTACCATTTTGTTGTTGTTGCTTCTGGAATTTTCTAAACGCTGTATATCGTGTGGAAAAAGTGTTAATTTAAGTCTAACTAAAAGAAGTTTGTAATATGCCACAAAAGTACAAATTATTACTAAAATTGAAATCTATGCTGTCAGAATTAATTCCCAAATTTCACAAGAAACTGTGAAAACTACTGCGTACTCAGAATGCAACTTTTATTTTTTTAAAAAAAAGGGGGTAGTTTTCTATAAAGACTTGTTTTGTTATTAATTGAGATTAAAATTGTAAGAAATATCTTTATAGTTTAGCCTGAATTCTAGTACGTAGTTTGTGCTTTTTAAAACCTTTATGATTTCCAAGAAAATAGTTTCTCTTTGGAATGTGAACTATCATTTTATTGTTCCTGACCATTTTATTGTTGAAACGAGCTAAGCTTTGCGTGAAGAGCCTTTATGAATGTCTCTGCCACTTCAACGTTGATAGAATTAGGAGCATATTTTTATAAAAAACGTTTTTTTGTCGTTATTTTATTTTATCATTCGCCTAATATTTTGTTGTAAGAGTTTTAAGAAGAGTAGGAAATGGATAATGTTCCAACAAAATTGATAATGATAATGCAAGCAGTATTCTCGTATAACTAAAACCTGGAATACGGAGATTCTGCCTTAAATGCACCTTTTGTTTCTTACATACAGGATATGTACAAATACTACAATTAGCATCCCTTCGATCACTGAGTTATAATAAAAGGAACTTGTCACAGACGCAGCCATTTCTCTTTCACGACTTGTATGTTAATATTCTATGTATTTGCATAAGAACAAAGCAGCCTTGACAATTATCCATCCTTGAAAAGTGCTTCTAATGAATGAGCGAAGTTCTGTATTGTTAAAGCTACGGTTTTCTTTATTTTTGTTTGTTTGTAATTAAGCACAAAGCTACACAATGGGCTATCTGTGCTCTGCCCACCACGGGTATCGAAACCCGGATTCTAGCGTTGTAAGTCCGGAGACATGCCGCTGTGCCACTGGGGGCTTATTTTTGTTAGTAAATTTTAAAATTGATCATTATGGTGTATGTAATCATAATTAAAAGAGGTTTTTGTGAGTATTTAATACAAACTCGGTAATTTGTTGTTGTTGTTTTTTTTGTTTTTTGTAAAGCACAGATCTACACAATGAGCTATCTATGCTCTACCCGCGGCGGTTATCGAAACTCGATTTTTAACGTCATAAACCTACTGACTTTCCGTCAAGCCACCGGGAGGAGGAACCAAACTCGACAAAGTTTGGAAATAAACAACGTTTTCAAGAAGATCGACATTTACTAAAAATAGATATGAAGCCTAATCAATCTTTCGATTCATCACTTGTCGTTGAGTTATATCGGTTTCAGGGAATTTCACCTCTAATCAGTAACCCTGAACGAGAGTACCTCGGAATTCCACCTCTAATCAGTAACCCTGAACGAGAGTAACTCGGAATTCCACCTCTAATCAGTAACCCTGAACGAGAGTACCTCGGAATTCCACCTCTAATCAGTAACCCTGAACGAGAGTAACTCGGAATTCCTCCTCTAATCAGTAACCCTGAACGAGAGTACCTCGGAATTCCACCTCTAATCAGTAACCCTGAACGAGAGTACCTTGAAAAAAAAAAGAAGAGTAGGTTTCTTATAGTGGTGAAATAAAAGACAACTCAAAACTCCATGCATGTGACGTTAACTCAAAGATTTCTAACGACCTCGTGTGAACTTTCAGGCCATGCAGAGATCCTATTTTCGTAGCTTCTTTGCAGTAACTATTTTTTCATACAATGAAATATTTGTTGTTGGCTAATATTTGCATTAAATATAATATTGAAAATCACTGCGTTTCCCCACTGACGTCATCCATAATTAGCGACGTTATCTGTCATTCTCCCGTAATGTCGACCATGTTCGGTGGCGTCATCACATTCACTTTATTTAGTAACACAAGAATCATTTGCTACAAAGAAAACGGTGGTTCGGATATTCGCGCAGAGCTACTTAATGGAAATTTCGCTAACCGTCCATAATTTTGAAATGATAGACTAGAGGGAAGGCAGCCAGTCAATAAACATCCAATTCTATCTGAATTTGACCGTCATCCTATTAATGCACCATGGTCTAAATCAGAGTATTTGGATGAGGGGGGCAGGAACGGGGCGCAAACATTGGACCCGCAGATTCTTCGTTTCGAAGGTTAACCTCTGTGCTTCTTTCGGCCTCAAAGAAAATAAATAGGTAAATAGGTATATATATATTTATATGCAGATATCGCTTTCAAAAGCTAAATGTATGTGTGTGTTTTTATTTGTTAGTTTAAATGAAACAGAACACGGTTTACCATTCTGGTACAAAAGTTGAGTGTATTATTAAAAAATAACACAAAAACTATTTTGGAGGCTTGCCACGTCGTTATAGTCTATGTCGCCACTCCCATCATCTTCTCTCTGACAGCGATACATCTTGACAATAGCCCAACAGCGCAATTTTCATTGAAAATGGGTCTGTCATAAAGCCGTTTGGCCCGGCATGGCCAGGTGGTTAGGGCACTCGACTCGCAATCTGAGGGTGGCGGGTTCGAATCCCCGTCACACCAAACATGCTCGCCCTTTCAGCCGTGGGGGCGTTATAAAGTGACGGTCAATCCCACTATTCGTTGGTAAAAGAGTAGCCCAAGAGTTGGCGGTTGGTGGTGATGACTAGCTGCCTTCCGTCTAGTATTACACTGCTAAATTAGGGACGGCTAGCGCAGATAGCTCTCGTGTAGCTTTGCGCGAAATTCAAAAAACAAAAAAACAAACATAAAGCCGTCATGGCACCACTACTCAGTTTCTTTCTGTAAGCCATCTAGTGTACAAGGACGACGGTTTCCCAGCGTCCATTTCAACAGTCCGATCACATAGAAATTCATACACGATTTGATCAGTATATTTTCGTATGGGATAGCATGAATGCCCGTTTCATTCTTAGCTGCTTGAGATATACTACGATTCAAGGAATATGTCGTGGAATCAAGTTTTAACTTGTGTACACGTGACTTGTGTCACTTTTTCAAACGGAGATCCTCATTGATTATGTTGCATACTGTTGCCTACATCACGTGATGGTTATTGCCATTGAACTTTATGTTTGAGTACTCTTATTTGTTACAAGACGCCGCACTTTGTTTATCATGGCTGGAGAACATTTTGTTGCAGGTCTCTTTCTAGATTGTTCTGGTACCCCAAGTTGATCTATGTGTCTTTGGTTTTCAATGCCACTAAGCACAAAGTCTATCTCCGTCTTGGTAATTCTAAATCCCCGATCTGAACACAGTTTTAAGATCTGAGTACATAGATATCTAAAATCGAAAATGACTGTCACATACCTTTCATAAAAACGATCACTTTTTGATGGCATCACACTACATACCTACGTAATGTCAAACAATGTCAAAACGTCATTCCATCGCGACTTTAAATTCATTGTGCTTGTCACTTGGTGATATTTTAAAATAAATAAAGTAGTTAAAAGCAATGAAATGAAAATAAAACTTTCTCAGCCAACCGATTAAATAACCTTCACTAAGACCTCGTGTTTGTTTCGAATTTCGCGCAAAGCTACACGAGGGCTATCTGCGCTAGCCGTCCCTAATTTAGCAGTGAAAGACTAGAGGGAAGGCAGCTAGTCATCTCCACCCGTCATATAATAACGCCCCCAAGTCTGAAAGGACGAGCATGTTTGGTGGGATGGGGATTCGAACCCGCAACCCTCAGATTGCGAGTCGAGCTCCCTAGCCACCTTGGCCATGCCGGCCTAAGACCTCGTGGGTGCAGATCATTTGTAAACTCGGTTAGACTAATAGTTAGTTAAAAAGTTAACACATGCATAACTTGAACTTCCAATTTTAAGTCATTTATAGACATATTATAAAATTTTCTTTTACCAAAGAAAATTATGTGAACACCGTACAAACTTTTATAATTCTGCAGAAATGTTTTTATATTTCTGAAGAAGTGTATTTGTTTGTAGTTAAGCACAAAGCTACACAATGGGCTATCTGTGCACTGACCACCACGGGTATCGAAACCCTGTTTCTAGTGGTATAAGTCCGCAGACATGCTGCTGTGTTTGTTTTTCTTATAGCAAAGCCACATCGGACTATTTGCTGTGTCCACCGAGGGGAATCGAACCCCTGATTTTAGCTTTGTAAATCCGTAGACTTACCTCAGTCCCAGCAGGGGACCCTTTCTAAAGGAAATAAACAGTCAAATACCGAAAATGTAAAAGACATTACATAGTAACTACAGAAAATTCATTAACAAGACTCTCCTATTATTCTATGAAACTGTGTAAAAAGTAAATTCGATGCTTTGATTTTCTAAACACTGTTTAATTTACATATTTTTGGGGGCTGAAATAAAGCAAAATCGAAGTTACTTATAAATGGGCAGTATCATTGATGGTAACGTACAAAACGTGGTGAATCACGTTCTTCTAAAGTATAAATTTAATATCAACTATCTAATAATGTTTCTTGTCAGACTTATCTACAATCAAATAGGAATAAAAAAGTAATGTTCTTATTTAAGCATTCTTTATACATTAATTTTTCCGATTTAAATTAGCGGTTCCTTTGGCTACTTTTTTATCGTATTTATTTTCCTCACTGTGCTTAGCTTAAACATCTTTTATAATATAATGCCTTAGAGTTTTTTTTTATTGTTGTTCTTTTTTTGGAGAAAAGTAAGCCCTATCTTTAGAATTTATTTAACGCTGTGTTTATGGTTAATTGTGTTTGACTGAAGAGCTCTTTGTGAGACTATGCGGTAACCCGTAATTTGAGTTGTTAACTTTTTAGCTCGGATAGCAGAATTCAAAAGTTAGTTTGTTTTAAAGCAAAGCCACATCGGACTATCTGCTGTGTCCCCCGTGGGAAACGAGCCGTGGATTTTAGCTTTGTAAGTCCGTAACTTATCGCCGTCTCACCAAGGGAATCAAGAGTGGATTACGAGAACAAAATAACAAGTGTTTCCCTCATATCTCGGCTCTTATAAGCTCAGTATTAATTAGAAGTTTATGTAAATTTGAATTTATGAAAGAAATGTTTTTTGTAAAATGTTTTTAGCAATCAACTTCAAATAAAACATTCTACAACTAAGTATTAAGACACCTTATACTGTTAATTAGTGAGAGTAAATATAATTATTTTTAACTTTGTTTAACGTAAACTGGAGTTTATTATTAGACATATCTATAAACCTAAATAAAATCACGACCTATATCTGCAGGATGTAACTTTATTAGCTCAATATTTCGCTATTACAGTTTCGTCAGTTGACGGTGATAACTAGCTGCCTTTCCTCTAGTCTTTCTCTGCTAAATTAGGGACGGCTAATGCAGATAGCCGTCTTGTAGCTTTGAGCAAAATTAAAAAAACAAACAAACAAAATATATCCAGAGTGTAACTTTATTAGCTCAATATTTCGCTATTACAGTTTCGTCAGGAGCTATAAAGCGAAATATTGAGCTAATAAAGTTACACTCTGGATATATTTTGTTTGTTTGTTTTTTTTAATTTTGCTCAAAGCTACAAGACGGCTATCTGCATTAGCCGTCCCTAATTTAGCAGAGAAAGACTAGAGGAAAGGC
>NW_013666766.1:81936-93645 GCF_000517525.1 Limulus polyphemus
TGTTACACTAGCACCTGCCATACGAGCACCAACAATTTGGCCTCTTTGAAAGTCAGAGAGGTCTGCCATTTTTATAAGGTTATTACCAAATTTTTTTTAAATATCTGTAAAAAACAGTTAATTTAAATAAAATATCAGATAGCAACAATAATAAACAATAAAACATTAAAATATGTCAAGTTTTGATTGTTTATAACATGTTCAAAGATTATGATTCCAAAATGTTAGGTGTTTCCATTATTTTGTCCAACCCCTGTTATTCTTCGACAACTGCATTACAATCGAACACATCTACAGCATATTACTGAGTTTAATCATGCTGAGTCTATTATCACTGTTACAGGTAGCCCAATTAAATATCAGATGGGGTATCCTAATAAATTGACCAATAGCTGTTTAAAGAATGTAGAATTTGATGATAATAGTATACTTACTACACAGTTATTGTTGATAACGTGTGGCTTCAGAGGCACATATGTTATTGGATGTTTGTAGTTAAGCACAAAGCTACACAATTGACTATCTGTGCTCTGCCCACCACGGGTATCGAAACTCGTTGTAGGTCACAGACATACCGCTGTGCCATTGGTGGCAGATGTTACTTGAAAACTAAAAAAAATAATTATATATTAATTTGGTGAATAAATAATGCAATATCAGTGCAATTAATGAGAAATTACCTGTTATTTTAAACATATTTTGTACATTTTATCAAGTACGTGTATTTTATATAAACTTAATATGTTTAGATTAAGAAAATGTTATGACGTTCTATAATTACGCATATTGCATGAATGTGATACATAAACTGAAATGGCTCCGAGAGTGCATTGGAGATAGGTATCGTTGTGGATGGATTTTTAATAAGTGAGGGAAAACGTGGTGACCGACTCTACAATTTTATTGAAGATTATTTTTGGTGTGCCCAAAAGAACTACGGAAAACCTAAGTTGTTGATTTATGATTTAATGTTTAAGAGCTAGACTGTGCCAATTATACTGTGCATTGCTATGTGTCGTCGAATAAAATACCAAAAATATCTATATTATTTTTTAATTCCAAGAGTAAAACGTCGGACTACTCTTGTAAAAGGAACAATAACTAGACAGAAAAACTTAGAATGAAATAATAGTAACAGTTTTGCAGACTTTTGTGACTTGAATTAGACAGAAAGGTGAATATTTTACAAATGTTGTCGTTCGTATAACACAGATATCACCACAGGCTTTAGCAGGTGCAATTTACATGCATTTATTATGTAAATATTAGGTGGTGTGTATATATATCTTCGTTGTCCAAGTAATTATTATGGATATACACGTAAGTGCTCTGGAGTTGACATTCTAACAGCTCCAATTGAGGTGGCATCTTGTGGCATAGACAACTCATAAGTGCAGATATTCTGCCATTATTTTAAAGAAATGTGTCTAAAACAGTGCAAATCGGTGAGAACACTGAACGAGACGACATTTATCTCTAAAAGCAAATAATGTATTTGTTCGTTTGTTTTTGGATATTCGCGCATAGCTACTCAAGGTTTATCTACGCTAGCCGCCCCTAATTTAGAACTGATACAGTAGTGGGAATGTATCTAGTCAACAGCATTCACTGTCAACTTTTTTCTGACCAATCAGTGGAAGTTGATCATCACTCCTGGCCCGGCATAACCACGTGATTAGGGCGCTTGACTCGCAATCTAAGGGTCGCGGGTTCGAATCCCCGTCCCACCAAATATGCTCGTCCTTTCAGCTGTGGGGATGTTATAATATGACAGTCAATCCCACTATTCGTTGGTAAAAGAGTAGCCCAAGAGTTGGCGGTGGGTGGTGATGACTAGCTTTCCTCCATGTAGTCTTTCACTGCTAAATTGGGGACGGCTAGCGCAGATAGCCTTCGTTTAGCTTTGCGCGAAATTCTAAACAAATCAAACCGTTACTCTTATAATACATACACGTAACCCGAAAGTGCAGAGAGACAGAGAGGGTGTTTTTTTTTTGTTTTTCTTTGAGGTAAGGGAACGCAAACTCTGAACCCACAGATCGATATTCCGGCACGCTAACCATTGGACCATGCTCGTCACAGAAGTAAATAATAATAATAAAATCAGTCAAAAACTAAACCAAAAATTGCCCAGTTATTCAGGCCAACCTATGATAATAACTAATTATAAAGAACATGATATTCAGTCAGATAAAACACATACACAATTTCAAGAATAAAAAAGCTATAATTAAGGTATCTTCAAAATAAGAGAAAAAAATATCCTAAAAGACCATACCATATATGACAAGAGGAAAAGCCTAGAGTACCCAACTATGATTCCATCTGCGGGTGGAAATAGCATTATCAAGTGAAGTGTCTCTTTTACAATATTGATGTAAACACGCCAAATGACAGATGTGGAAAACATGTAAAAATTACATATATATAGGTGCAAAGTTTGATCACAGATTTGGGCTAAGGATTATAATGGCAAAGTCAATGTTTCATTTTTTTCCTAAATATGCCAAGATGGTTTGAGATGCAGTGGTTATGCTGGCCAAAGACAACTGAAGAGACTGTCGTGTTGTTGAAGCCAGTTTAGGCAAAATGGGTGCAATATGTATTTGTATAACAACGTTCAGTTAAGGAACGAATGTTATTCTCCATTTTCGAATTATCAAAGGATTCAACCCATGGAACGAAATCATGCCCCACACCATTACATCATTTCCAGTAGTTTGAACAGTCAGAACACATAGTGCCACAATTTTTCAATTAGTTTTTGCTGCCATACGAAATATATATATAGTGTTCTTCACATTGTATGGCAAAATGTTGGATCATGTAATTATTTAGAAATTATCATTACTCCAGTCTTCTAAGGAACTGGATAATTCATGTAGTAATCAAGTTTGAAATGTTGGAACTTGATCATTCATGTAGTAATCAAGTTTGGAATTTTGGAACTTGATAATTCATGTAGTAATCAAGTTCAAAATGTTGGATAAGTAATTATGTAGAAATATCATTACATTAATTTCCTAAAGCACTAAATAAAGTATGTAATAATTAAGTTAAAAATACAAAAGAAATAATTATTTAGAAATAATCATTACATCGGTTTTGTAAAGAAATGAATTCAGTATTAAATCTCGTTCAATAAAATAATGTTGTGTACATCTTACATGTTGAAAAAAAAATACCGAAGAAAATATCAAATTATTTGACACACGCTACAGGGAGATAGTGGTTGTGAATTAGTTGAAGAACTTGGGCCTAAATCCTGTTGACTGTCATTAGAATAAAAATATTGTTTTTGAAGATAGTTGCAATTTTTTTCTAAATATTTAAAGAATTTTATAGGTCATATATTTATTAATTTTATTATTTGGTACTAACAACACCGAAAAACCTTGAATTTTAACTTAAATATATATGATTTAAATTACACTATTTTTAGACAAATAGGACGTACCATGTGAAAGAAAACACACTGAGGTAGTGGATGAATTATTTTTCCCTGTCTATTCCATATGGAGCGACGACGACGACGACAAGTTTCCATTTATTCTAATAAATAAAGTGTTGTGAAATCATTTACTTCGATTACTGCCTACGACTTAAAAAAGGACTTCATGCAAGCAAGAAAAGCGTCCATTTTTCACGTCTTCTGCTGATTACTCTCACCACGCAAACAATTAGGAAGATCACGAGGACAGCACTATAAACTATTCCCTTTTGCAGCGTCCATGTCTTACTGATTTCTCGGTTGGCTAATTTCCAGGTTCAAAAATATTACTTTCCATTACTTCCCCATGTCGTTTTGACGCTAGTGGCTTGCCATAATTGCTTAATGATGCATTACTTCAATTATTGGATTTCAGCGTGACCTTCATCTACTTGATGTAAGAAGACAGTGGAAATTTACATAATGCCTTAGTTTCAGCTCTTACGAGTTTTTGATTGCCCTTCATGAAGCTTGATTTCTTAATATGTTCTAACAAGTTTTGCTGAAATTCATAATAGCTGAATCCAGTGTAGTTCCTTGCCTTAACGCACGGCTTCAAAGCCGAGGTACAGTGATAACAAGACTAAACTTGTTTGTCATTCTTATATAGGTAAGACTTGGTAGATAAAAGTACCTGGTACATTAATTAAAATAGAACGTATGTATATATATATTAAATGCATGCTTTATATACTTATAATAGCTTAAGCTGATAATGTGCAATATTCGCATTAATGAACAATTAAATATAACCTATACATCATTTGTTATTTTACATTTCACAAAAATGCCGAATTGTCCTTTTCTTTCAAAGCCTGCAGTAAGGTTAAATTGTCTGAGAATATTAAAGAAATGTTTCTTCTTACACATAAATAGTGAGAAAGAGTGTGCTACATTTAAAGTTATAACCCTTTTTAAATTACGAACTTGGTATTTACGTGAAGATGAACGTCATACAGTAGAAACTGTTACAAATTCTAACATTTTGAACGACAAAACAAGATAAATCTTATTTTTTAATATTTAGGTGTGGCCTCCGCTGCTATATGAATCTGGAAAAATAGATCTTTCTGTTGTTATTCAAATGGTGAGTTTTTTTTTTCAAAAAAAAGTATTTATATGAAAAAATTAAATTCGCTCCTACATCTTTATTTTAAGAACTTATTTCAATTGAAAAGAAAAACGTTACTTTTTGGAGTAAGACTGTCACTACATGAAGATGAGATCGTGCGTGTGAATTCTTGTGAAACATAAAAATCTAAACTTTCCACCGTAAAATTCAGAATAAATCATCAATCGGAGACGTTCTTCATAAAAATTTTATTTTTTTATAACTGTTTTATGAGTGTGTAAAAATAAAGTACGTAAGGGGAGACGTTATTATATTTGTAAAATACTTCTTGCAGTTAAAATGAACAAGTAACATATTAAACAAGATTTTATGTGTACAAGTTTAACTATGTCCACCGTCAAAGTTACACCACAAGACCAAACATATCAAACAGTCTAATCATGATACGTTATTTTTAAAAATTAGACATTAGTTTAAAACCACTTATAACGATCGTGCGTTCCAATATGACCAGGTGGTTAAAGCGCTCGACTCGCATTCTGCATATCGCGGGTTCGAATCCCCGTCATACCAAACATACTCGCCATGTGTCCAGACTAGGACGCCAGTCCTACTCCCCCGATACACACCATACGAAACTACTACCTTGTTGTAAAATAAAAAGTAAAACTTGTAAAAGAATTAAGCATCAAGTGGAAATCATTATTTTATTAGGTTTGTCCACCTTTCGTGATTTTTGAAATAAACTCTTACTTTCGAATTACTCACGGCTTCAGGAAGCGAATTAACTTCGTGCGATTGTAAAAATAGAAGATAGAAACAAAGTTCTATTCGTACAATAAAAACAAAGTTAATAAATATATTTTCTGCCTATGTGTTATATTAACAGAAAAAAGGTAAAGATATTCAATGAATAGAAGTTATACATTAAAAAAAACTCCGTAAAGCAAAACAATTTTCGGGTAATTATTTTGTTTTTCTTTCTTCTTCGTTCCCAGAAGACAAGTGGCTCAGCAGTAAGCCTGAAGGCTTATAACGCTAATAACCAGGTTTTGATACTGGTGGTGGGCAAACGACAAACAAATAAATATTCCCAGAAACTGTCTAACAGATTTTCATGTAATTTGCATAGAACACAAGTTACGATTATTCTGGCTCCTTTATCATATCAAATATTTTTGGTGAGACAAAAAATATGCATTACAAAAAGTTCAAGATTCGCGTACATTAGTGAAACTTCATAGTTATCTTCGAAATGTCCTTCTATAACAATAAATAGTTTATTGTTTGTTTGTAGTTAACCGCAAAGCTACACAATGTGCTATCCCTGTTCTGCCTACTACGGGTATCGAAACCCGGTTTCTAGCGATATAAGTCCGCAGACAATACAGCTGTGCCACTGGTGGGCTAAATAATTCAACCTAATAGTAAACTGTCAAACAACAATTTATAAGCATAATGAAGTGTTTTTATTTTGGGGGTCATACCCAAAAGTTTAAAATTTAGGGT
Source organism: Limulus polyphemus (assembly GCF_000517525.1). Lineage (NCBI taxonomy): Eukaryota > Metazoa > Arthropoda > Merostomata > Xiphosura > Limulidae > Limulus > Limulus polyphemus. The sequence goes on from NW_013666766.1 coordinate 88,008, forward strand.
AAGTTTAACTAAAATATTCTACACAATTGGGCTTATCATATTCTGATAATCGTACTGAATGAACACAAAATTTTTGTCTTGTGCGTTGTTATTGTTTCTTATTATTTTGGCATTACTTAAGTATTACTTTCTAGTTACATATTAATAGCAATGATTATTTGCCAATTTATTTATACAATTTAACACTTCTAAAAGTATGCGTAATAAATGTCTCGCATAGTTTCAAGCAAATTTTAATATCGAGAAACTGATTACCCTTTCATGTATCTTAAATGTTTTTTGCCTTTCAGCCAAAGCATATGTTGTCCTTTTATTTTTAGTGTTATCTTTTACAGTTGTTTTTTTTCTATTGATTTTGTCTCTTCTAGTACAAACTTTTCATGTTTTATACGGTGTTTTGTAATTGATGGTTTTACTCACCTGTTAAGCCTTGACTAAACAAATCGAAATCTTTTTCATCAGTCTGGAAAGCGTGAAAACCGATAAAACTTTTTTTCTTTGAATATCCGTTTATCTAATCTACCATGAAAGAACATTTAACTATTATTTTTATACTATCTTCACTTCATTTAACATAAGTTGTTTTTGACTTGAAGGTGACATTTTTTCTTTCACCTATAGTGGCAAAATCAGAATGGCCTAGTGTACTGCAAAATATATATATATGTAAAAATCGTGTATCGCATTTTGTAACCGTGAATACATTATAAGATTTTCCGCCTAATTCCACTATTTGGTCAGACAATAATTATCTCAAAAGCTGGTTGTGGGGATTTTGACCTTCCTCCCTTTGGTGATCAGTTCAAAACTGATTAAGCCCTTATGTAATTTTCAAATATTCTAAGTTAACTCACGACCATCAAAGGAAGACACAAAACCGCGAAAATGAAGTCATCTATTGGCTTGGCACCACTCATCGAAGGGAATAAATTAAAGATATACGTATATAACGGCTCATAGAATGTCTCCGAGTTTGTTTTTGTTTTTCAAGTTCAAACTTTTAGCTCATAGCTCTGTCATCTCTTGGCCGATTTGAGATGTAATTACAGTTTTGAATTCAGGAGGTCAAACCCTTTCGATTGATTTATTTGACCACGCTCAAAGTCTCGTAGACTAATTTACTCTAATCCTGTCTAAAAGAATTTCAATTTGAGGGTAGGCTAGTAGAGATCTTAACGAGCAATAAAATCGAATCGAATATATACGTGCGCCCCACGCTTGGTATTCCTGGCACACTAAAATATAGCTAATAAAAAGAAGAAGAAAAAGCCGCCTAGATTAATTTACTCTAATCTTGCCTAAATGAATTTCAATACCGCGGCTGCTGAGGATTCCCTCTTGTTTCCTATAATCTTACTTTAAGACATAATTGTTATTTGTTCAAAAACATTACGTGAGTGGAGTTAGATCCAAGTGCTGGTGTTGATGTGATGATGTGTTGTATCGTGAACAGCAACACGTACCACATTGAAGATAAATAATTATACAATCAACAACTGTTCATACCTGTACACCTGCTTAGTTTATTGCATTACTTATTTACATTTTGGAAATCTATAAGTAAGAGAAATGGGCCAAATATCGTCTGAACGAGAACGTGGATACATCCAGAATTGTGATGCAGACAAACCTGCAGCTAAACATTTCAACAGTCATGACCACAATATCAGAATAATGTCTCTGTCACTTATCGACCATCAAAGGAAGACACAAAAATGAAGTCATCTATTGGCTTGGCACCACCCATCGAAGGGAATAAATGAAAGATGCGGTGATTATATACATACTTGTCCACATGCGCACGAGTATAGTTTCTTTATGGACCTTTCGAAAGCGCTCGGGTTATAGGCTTTTGATTCATTATTTTATATAAACAAACATGCATATATATTTTTTCACCATTAAATTTCGCATTTTATTTTATTTTTTTGGACACCAAAGTTTTAGCTATCTTACGAACTTTAGAATCGTAACATTGTCTCATGGCAACAGTGCCTGGCACACTACTTATCCATCATTATCATCGATATATTTTTTCTACAACTTTTAAATATGTTTAAAACCTCAATGTTTAATTATTATATATATTCATATAGACACATTTATAACATTAAAACATCTATTTAGAATTTACCTTAATTTGGGTAATAAATATTTTCCACTTTTTTTTTTTTTTTTTTTAGGTTTAATTGTAATACAGAGGTTTTTGTGTGACTTTTCATATGATATTTTGAGTTGGGTGTAGAGAATTTTGACCAGGAACGGAAATACTTGTAAGTTACATAACTCAGCTAATTCAATTAGATTCTGCCATCTATCGGAGTAGTGAAATAGAGGGCGCTGAATTATTCGAATTAATTGTTGCGATGAAAATCGTAAAACAACGGTTTGTTGTTAATATAACAATGTATGCTAATAATTAGGACAATATTACATTGTATGTATGAACATCAGTTTGACAATAAAGACGGCAATGAGTACAATGCATTGTTGCCATAATATCTCGTCCAATTTTAATTCAAACTTAGACGAGGAAACAGCTATTTTGCCTAGGAATGGTGTTTTTATTAAATTTTTCACTAAAATTGCATATCGATACTTGGATGTATAGATCAAGTTTAATTGTACCAAACCATAAAAATGAACATTAAAATGAAACCTATTTACGTGTATATGAAATATTATAATGATTAATGCGATGATTTTTTTTTTAATGAAATAAACTAACTTAGCACGTATACTAATACTGCGCTTTTATTTGTTTTTACATAAATATCAGTATGTTAGAAATCAATAGAGCTCAATTAGTGTTTAGCGTGAAAAAAAATCGTGCTCGGCATTTTGGGACTGTAAAGGCGTCATAACAATGACGGTCAAATCCCACTATTCGATTAAAGTAGCCCAAGAAATAGCGGTGGGTGGCATATATTCAAAGTTAGGGACGGCTAACGATGATGGGTTTTGAGTAGCTTTGCGCGAAATTCTGTTTTCTACAGAAGTTGACCGGCAGTTGATTACAATGATTAAAAGTTGTTTTTGATCGGTAAGAGTCAGAACAAGGTTGGTGTCCACTGGCTATTACAGTTTAGGGATCGTCTCGCTTTACTTTATGTTATTAAGCTCATCTATATATACATAGATAAAATAAAAATCGTTAGGGTAAAGTTTTCTCATTTTGACAATATATCTTTCAGAGTTTTCAATCAAAACATAATCAACAACTCTACGTAAAAAAATAAAATAAAATTATTTCGTTTATTTTTAACGTGAATTGTAAGTATACCAATTAGCTTATGATTTAATTTTGAGTTAAGAGCAATTGCATATTTTGACACACGTTTCAGCATCGGTACTTATGCAAAATTCGTGTTTATTTGTTGCTGCTTTTACAAATGTTAGATTCATGGGTTCGAATACGTTATCAAATTTCATTAAGAAGTGCTGTGCCAATAATACTAACAAATTTTTTTACAGCAATATTATATGTGTGATTCTTACTTCGTTATGACTCAGTTTTAAGTATTTTATAGAATTTCATAATCCCGTCGTACCTGTTACATTAGTCGTCAAAATGTCTTTCACAACCAACCATAACGATATGTAATAGCAGTACTGAGTTAACTTATACCCCTGTTACTTTTCACTATCAGATTTCTCAAGCTTTTACACTGTTTTTATACAACATTAGCAATAAATAAGTTTTACAAAAGAAAACGGAAAATACACGAGTATTTTATTCCAATAACCCAGTAAAATAAAATGTCCGAATATCACAAAAATTATATTCGTTCCTGAAGATATTATAGTTTCTTTTATAACAACTGGTTGGTTATTATAATACAATTTAAAACATAAGCTATTAATGTCATAATATTCTGCATTAATGTATTACAAGCATCACTAAATGAAGATATAAGGTATACAAAATATCATTAGGTTAGGTAAAGTTGATTTGTTGGTTCTCAAGCGCATTCGAGTGGTTTTATAACCTCATGGTCACATGTTTTGCTTTTTAACTTCTTTTCCAATCAGTAAAAAGTGTGTTGTTATTTACTATAGGACGTGAGTTGGTTCTATTGTAAAGTTCTGGATTTCGAACCTGCCGAGCCGGGTTTGAATCTGTGCGACACCACAAAATATTCCTCGTACTTTAAGCTGTGGTTGCGTTATAAGAGTACATGTCAAAATTGGGGGAGAAGGTAGATAGCCTCAGTAGCTTTGTCATAAATAATATATTATAAATACTGAGTAGCAATTAACTATAAAAAGTTAATCTACGTTCTTACCCTCGTTGCACGGTCTGTAAATGAGCATTCGTTTCTCAATTGGATTTGGCAGACCAGATAAAAAATATATATATATATATATATTCACCTTTATGATATTTTAATGTTTATTCTCGTGAGAACCCTCCCCTTCTTTTTTCTTTCAACTAGGCCTTGTACGGTTGCTTAAATGATAAGGAGATAAAAAAGATAAATCTCTAAAGCATTTATGAACTGTATTTGGATATTACCTAGTCCAAGTCTGAAAAATGGCAAAAAAGGTGTTCCAGATTTAGCACAGAATAAATTTAATAATTAGATAACAGTAAAGCATACTGCCGTATCTCATACAACATAGGAACTTAGCAAAGGTTCTATAACAACAAAGTGACAAACAGAGAAGTTTTGAAATTAATTACTAATTCTAATATGGTTATCTTTCAGCATTTACAAGCCTGTAAACAACAAATAAATTTTAAATGTACTTCTAGTATACTTTATCGCTACCAAACTTTAAGAACTATCAAAGGGGCAACGTGAACAAATCCTATAACGTCCTCGCCATTTCAGTCATGGGGTGTTATAAGGTGACAGTCAATCTCACTTTTCGTTGGTAAAAAGTAGCCCAAGAGTTAGTGGTGGGTAGTGGCTGCCTTTCCTCTAGTTTATCACTTCAAAATTAGAGATAGATGGGTCAGGTAACCGTCGAGTTGCTTTGTGTGAAAATTAAAAACAAAGTTACTTTCATCATTACTTATCAACAGATGCAATTAAAATGAATTATTTCTGCTGAAAGAAAAAAACTGTTACTCTGAAACTTTGATGACTGACTGGGAGAAAGAATAATTGGACAGGCTTGTAAAATGCAACATACGTCACAATTTGTCCCATTCTCCGATTTGTTAAACAGTGGTCAAAATTTGGCTACCGTTACACTGATTCCTTAACAAAGATTAGATTTCGACTATCTTTTGGGGAATGATGATAATTTCTAAATAATTAGTTTATCCAACATTTTAAACTTTATTACTACATGAATTATCAAGTTCCAACATTTCAAACTTGATTACTACATGAATTATCAAGTTCCTTAGAAGACTGGAGTGATGGTAATTTCTGAATAATTACTTTATCCAACATTTTAAACTTGATTACTACATGAATTATCAAGTTCCTTAGAAGACTGGAATGATGATAATTTCTAAATAATTAGTTTATCCAATATTTTAAACTTGATTACTACATGAATTATCAAGTTCCTTAGAAGACTGGAATGATGATAATTTCTAAATAATTAGTTTATCCAACATTTTAAACTTGATTACTACATGAATTATCAAGTTCCTTAGAAGACTGGAATGATGATAATTTCT
>NW_013666766.1:94415-99109 GCF_000517525.1 Limulus polyphemus
TACATATCACTGACAAGAATGGTTATTTCTATATATAATTCCTGTAATTTCTAGGAGTTAGTCTTGTCACATTTAACAGCCAAGACAAGAACTTAAAAAGCAAGTGATTCAACACAGAAAAATGCGCGACTCCTGGAGTACTTGAAAGATAATGATTTTTTGTTCTTTAGAAAATGGCAGTCTTACAATACAGACTATCCATGACTACTTCTACTGCCAAGTACAAGAAGCACTTCAAACCATCGACAGAAACTACTAAGACTGTTGTGTGGACATCACTGGGGATGAGCATGTAGACCACAGAAAAGGTCGATGTCTTCTGGGAAAACATGTTTCTTAGATTAGATATATTCTACAAACCGGTACTTGTTACCAGAGATAGGGTATTCACGTGTATCCACCAGAGATCTGCTCAATATACGTAAAGCAACATATAAATAAAACATCTTTAAAAAAATAAGCCCGTTTTCATAAACAACATAGTAGCTGAAATGCATAAAAAAGTGTCATAATAATATACAATTACTCTCATTGCACGAGAACAAGTTTAAAAGAAATACTTGATAACCGTTGATTTTTCGTATACGTTTTTCTTTATACATATATTATTAGTATTAAATACAACACTATTCCACCTCGAGTGACTTATTAAAGCCTGTTGTTTTAAATATTTTTGTGACACGTTTGTTTTACATAAATTTAACAAGTTTTTTGAGAAACAGTTAAAATATTCTATAATTATGTGTATTGTTAACAAGTATCATAGCACGTGCCTGCTTGGTATATTGTCTTTGAACAGAAATTTATATTACTAATCACTATAAACATAAGTCGTACCACAACTGGCACATTCATTAAACAATGTTGACTGGTGATGAGACCATCCTTTCAAGATACTTATAACCTTGAAGTGTACTATCTCAGAGGTAACGCTACTACTGCTATGGTATTCCCAAAGAGCATTGTAAGAGTTATAACAAGACGCATGAAGAGGAGGGGAGGAGGCATGTGTTAAGTAGAAGGTGCCATGTAATGTTTCGATCAGTATAAACTACTTCTAGCAGTCGTTACAGTATTGAACGACAAAACTGTCAAGGGTACGAGCAAGAGTCGCCATCTATTCGTGAATCTCAGAATATTTACGACTGCACTAGTCTCTAACAAAAAAATAATAATAAATAAATCGCCCCCCAGGAGCTCAGTGGTAAGTCTGCGTGCTTACAACACTAAAAATCGGATTTCGATACCCGTAGTAGGTGAGCACTGATAGCTCTTGTGTAACCAGCCAAATTAAATAAAAAACTTTGTAAGCGTTGTCCTCTACATTTTTTTTTAAAACTGAATACCTGGAGATGAGCAAAAGATCATATGTGTGTGTGTGTGTGTGTGTGTGTGTGTGCTTCACCGACTATGAGAAGGCTTTTGACAGGGTGCATCATCGAAAGATAATTATAGACGTGTTAACCAAGTGTAACATAGACGGTAGAGATGCGAGATTCATACAGAACCTGTACTAGGAGCAAATTGCAAGTATTCGTCTAGAAGAAGGTCAGTCAGATATTTTCAATGTTAAGCGTAGTGTAAGACAAAGTTGCATACTTTCGCCAAAGTTATTCAACTTTTACACAGAAGAGATACTTAAGAGAGATAGACGAACTTCCAGGAATAAAAATTGGAGAAGTTAATGCAGTGGCACTGACGATATAGTGCTACTGGTAGAATCAGAGAAAGCATTACAAAAAATAATGGACTTAGTGAGTAGAAGTTTAGAGTACGAGTTGAGCATTAATACAAAGAAGACAAAAACCATGGTTGTGGGGTGAGATATAAAAGAAGAAGTTAGAGTCAACATCAAAGTGGATGGTCACACAATAGAAGATTGTTTGTTTTGAATTTCGCGCAAAGCTACACGAGAGCTATCTGCGCTAGCCGTCTCTAATTTAGCAGTGCAAGGCTAGAGGGAAGGCAGCTAGTCATCAACACCCACGACCAACTCTTGGGCTACTCTTTTACCAACGAATAACTGTCACATTATAACGCCCCCACGGCTGAACGGGCGAGCATGTTTGGTGTGACGGGGATTCGAACCCGCGACCCTAAAATTGCGAGTCGAGCGCTCTAACCATCTGGCCATGCTGGGCCTCACAATAGAAGAAGTGGACAAGTTTGTCTACTTGGGGCAACTAATAACTGAAGATGGTAAATGTGAGACAGATGTCGAGAGTCGGATGGAAATTACAAAAGCAAAGTTCATCCCTATGAAAAATGTATTAACAACGAGAAACATTATGTAAGAGACAAAGAAGAAACTTATAAAATATTGTATACCGTCTTGGTCCGATTATAAAGCGATGTTGTTTATTAATAATTAGGTTGTAAAATTCATAGTCGCCTTATAATCGCGGCCGACCACAGGTCCTTTCCCCCTACTCTAGCTTGTCTTATTCCTGAATGTCCAGCTAGCATCCGTCTACGCATGCGCGCCAGTTGTTCACTCAAAGTCATCGCTAAATCAGTTATACTATCAATTTTGCAGATCTAAACAAAAGAACGTTATTACGCTCATTTTTTTTCTTTCCCATTGTTTCCGAAAATGTAATCGACTTATAATCGGACCAATGCGGTACTATTAATTTTCCTGTATGCTGCAGAGAAAGAGCTCTAAAACAAAATAGAAGCGTTGAAAATGTGGATGCTTAGAAGAATGTTGAAAATATCATATACAGAGTATAAAACAAACGAGGAAATATTGGAAACGGCCGAAACAAAGCGTAAACTAAAAGCAGACATCCAAGAAAGAAAGTGTCAGTATTTTGGACCCATTATCAGAACAAATAAGATTCAAAAAACTCTGACAGAGAGCAAGGTGGAAGACTGTAGAAAGGGAGGTCGACCGCGGAGAAAATGGGTCACAGATGTTACGGAGTGGTTGCAGTCTAGCTAGTGATTGTGTGAGGAAGGCATAGGACTGATAGGCATGGTAAGCGTTGACAACAACAAGCAGATGATGAATATTGAATGCTTTACTAGTTTTTATTTTGTAATTTCTCATTGAATGACTTGTTTGGTTTTCTGTAAATATTAATGTTTTGCAAAACAGCGCTACCTGTACGTGGGTGTGCGCGCGCGTTGCTATTATTAAAAATTTAATACTGAATGCTTTACTTGTTTAACTAGAGGGGAATCGCTTTGATTCAGTGGAAAATTATAAAATAAATACAAGTACTTATTATGTCTAAGGTGATTTAATAAAATAAAAAAATATATACACACACAAATGGAATAAAGCTCGGCTTGGTGGTTAGCATGCTCGTACTGTGAATTCAAGAAAATATGTTCCGTCGCTCATTGCCTCAATAATGCGCTCCGCACTTTGGGACCGTAGATGTACTATAATAAGCGAGAGTCAAATTCTACTATTAAATCACACAAGAGAAACAAGAGTTTCCCTTGGATGCTTTCCCTATATCAGTTCAAAATTAGAGACGATTGCACATATAACTTTCATGTAGCTTCGCGCAAAATTCTCAAATTCACAGAGAAGACAACCAAGTCTCATAACTGATGTGCATTGTCATTAAACTTGCTTTCTAATCAGAGTTCAATTAAACTATAGCATAAAAGTCTTGATCTGAAAACAAACTTCTTTTGAACGTTTAGAATTTGTAAAGTTAAAATAACAAACGATATTTTCAACAAAAGTGTAAAAGAATAAAAATCTAAATAGTTTCTCCATCGGCTCCATGTCTGAACATCTACAATATCCTACAAGTTATCCCATGTCCTTTGTAAGCAAGAGCCTAGGAAAAAATTATGTTTCGAATAACATTTTTCTGTACTGATAAATGACTATTTTTTGTGTTTTCATAAAGAAATGTTTATAATATAAACTAATTTCATTAGAATCAAGATAAAAACATATTTCTTAAAAATTCTACATCAGGGAATTTTCCATGAAGCTCAAGATTTTGTTCCAGGTGTTTATGTTATATTTATATAAAACAAAGTATACGTCTCTCTGAAATTTTGCTCACTTTTTTTTTCATATCAACATTGTAACTTACATGCCACTTGCATTCTCTCCAAGACGTGTTCAAGTGCAAAATACGTAAAATTTTTTTTTTTGCTTTACTACTTACATTAACTTTTTTTCCTGATAAATTGTACCCTATAACTTCAAACTTTTATTGAATATTTATTGCAAATCCCCTGGTGGGACACTGCTTCTCATCATTAGTCCTTACAAGATTAATATAATTGATATATCATCTGTTTTCCTATACAATATAAGATATTTCATATTGATATTCATATGTTTGTAAAACTTTAGAATAGTGTAGATTATAAGCAAGTGTTTTTGTAATAGCAAGTAAATTATCAAATGTTAAGTTCTTGTTTAAAACAATTTTTTTTCCCAATCAAGCAAAATTTTGTGTTATAATTTTATTTCTCTCGCCCTTTTTATAAACACGTTAATAAATCCGAATACAAATGTATTTGGGGTCTATTTTAATTATTATTTAGAACCTTCTACGACTGATTTCCGAGAAACTTTTCCTTATTCCAGTAACGAATATTATCAAGGACTTCTACAATCTTAAGACATGGCCAGGTGGTCAGGGCGCTCGACTCGCAATCTGGGGGTCGCGGGTTCGAATCCCCGTCACACCGAACATGCTCGCCCTTTCAGCCGT
>NW_013666766.1:99548-105202 GCF_000517525.1 Limulus polyphemus
AGGGACGGCTAGCGCAGATAGCCCTCGTGTAGCTTTGCGCGAAATTCAAAACAAACAAACAATCTTAAGAATACACTTACATCAAATAACATTTTATAAATAAGTTAACTCTCAAACAACCTGTCAACTAATCTTGACAGCTGCTTTTATGCACGTTTTCAACAATGCTGGCTTATTGTACACATTCATTACAGCACGTTTATAATATGGCAGTTTTTACACACAAGTACAACGAAAATGACAAATAACATTAAAGCCATTTATTAAGAATTTTCAAGACAATTGCTAGATTAATATTTTTATCGCTACTCTTACGGTTCTGCTCCATAACATTTTTAATGTGGCTTTGAACTTTCATAACTAACTTTTCTACGAATGCTACGTTGCTGACATTCTCCTGAAAGCTTTTTTTCTTTCTTTTCCACGGTGTAACTTTCTATAGTACGATTTAGGAATTACAAGTTTTATCAAATCTATAAGAACATTATAAGGTCAATGAAAAACAAAAGTTTAATTTCTTACCTATTTCTTTTAAAGTAACGATTCTTAATATTTTCTAATGAAGACTATAGTAACCAACTTATAATTTTGTTATTATATATATATATATTTATTTATTTATTTATATATATCGTAGGGAAAGTCTAGTATTTACTTCTATACAACATCCAACATGGTGCTACAGGAATCATTTTCACTACTGAGTTAAATCTACTGAAAATCAGTCAGTTATTTTAAAAACCAAAACCATCTAACAACCAAGACTGTTATTAGTTCATAGTTTTATTTGTTCGTGTGGTTTAGTTAGGGAGCCCTCGAGTACGTGTAGTTCAGTATTACTGAACCAAACGAAAAAGGATGGAAGGAACGTGTTATATATACATTTCTTTTTTTCATACTTTTTTTCTCTTTCTTCTTTATTTAAAATAACTCCACTAAAGTAACAAACTTGTAACCTGTTCACATGTAAATTTCTTTACCACAACTGATATAATAGTCATACATTTTACACGTGTTATAAAAGTTTCACTATCTTTTGACACACTTTTATTTACAAAAAGAATATTTTTGTTTTTACAACATTGCATTAGAATTTAATGAAATAATAAACATTCATAATCATGATCTTTACATCCTCCAGCATCAAATGTATACAGCGAATAAAACATGTAAACATAAGTATTGAGGAATCTTTTCTGTACATCTCTCTCAAATACTTGTGTCTGTTAAGATTAATGCAATATGTGGAAAATAAACTCAATGCCATTTTCTTTTTAAGTGCAAAACAAACATCTAAAAGGAATGCTCACTCAGACAAGTTAGTATTCTGTAACATGTTGTTCTAATGATTAGTTGTCCATCAGTCAAGATATCTGGGTCTAGAAAATGTAATGAACTGTTTGCAGGTGTAATATCAGTTTCTTTTAGCAAAGTTGAAAATAAACCCATAGCACTTCTGAATATATGATGCTGTGTTATTTAAGAGTATAAACTACTAATCTCAGAAATTTAAAGTGTATGTGTTATTAATTTAATACATAATGTTTTGTGAGAGGTATTAAAAATATTGAAAGTTTAAAAATAAAGTAAAAAAAAATACTGAGAATAAATACCATACTTTCCTCAGTAAAAAATTTGAAAAGCTGGCCTACAACAGTACTTAAAGCTAACAACTAGTTTATGTATTCTGTAAGATATACATTATTCTTTCTTTATTTAACATTACTTTCATTGACAGTATTGATTAAATGTTTAAATACATCTGTTTTTATTTTTTAATTATTATTATATTTTATCATGGAGATTATTTTGCATTATTAGCTTAGCATATGAATTTAGGACTAACATAAATCTCCTAAGTTGGCCAAAGCTAATGAGATACTATTGGGTTTATTGTCAAAAACATAGTTAACAGCAAATGTACCCAACTGATGAAACAAAGCTTTCTAATCTTTATAAGAACAGTATATTTAACTACTTATGCTCAGTACTAGATTGATTTTATATTTCTGATTTAATCAAAAATTGATATTAACTTCTTTGAATCTTGCTGTGTTTTGATGTCATGTATACAGATTGACAAGTTCTGCAATGTTACAATAATTTTGGTTTGTGTCAATAACTTAATAGTCTAAAATTGATATACAGAAAGATCTTTGAGGACATCACTGTTTGTTCAAAACTTTTACACTGTCCTCACAGACAAATCATATTAACAACAAGACTGCCAAAACACTAGTCAAATCATAGGTGGATTCTACCTAGACTGCATAAAAGCTAAATTATTTATCATCCCAATATCTTGATTTTTTTTAACATTAAAAATTATTTTAAAAAATAAAACATTGTTGGAAAACATTCCATGATATGCACTTAATAAAATAAAGGATTGTAGTTACATGAAAAACTACTAAGGTAGATGATATAGTACACATTTGGTTTTCAATACAGCCTTTTTTACTTTAATACCAAACTGTTTTGGTTCACTAACATACCAAAATAATGCCCAGGATCTTTTGGTTTCTGGACTATGTGTCATTAGTGAATACAGAGGAGATAAGGCTTATCAAAACCTTAATGTGTGTGTATGTATATATACACCATGGCTTGGAAGTTCTTCAACATTAAACACTTTACCAAAACTTCCTTTCAGAAATGAAGAAAGAACATGCACTAAGTTACAATTCACATGCACATTTCAGTACCAACTGACAATGAAACAAGGTACAAATATCATAAACTAAATAAACCACAATATAAATGATTCAAATATCCTCCTTACTACAAAACAATGTCCAGATGTTACTGTGTATTACAGAAGGACCATGTATTTAATGATAACCCTGAAGAAAAGTTCAGAGCACAGTACACCTTCAAGCTTTTTTTTTCTTGTTTTCTTCATCTTTGACTATACATATAAACCTACTGATAATAGGGCAGCTAACAATTAATTACTGAACTTTTCGATTTATATAAAAATTTATCCTATGCTTTTCAAATAGATTAAATCAATGCAAGCAATGTAAGTAACATTTATAAATCACTTCTTCATTTTCATCTCAAAAGGTACATCTAATTTTATTAAATTAGTTGATACTGATAGCATTACACAAAACAAGTTAATAAAATATAGTTAGCAAAATGCAACAAATATTTCTAAAACCAATGTTTTCTTTACTAAACTTAACCAGTTATTCTAATGAATTATTTGCAAGATTTAGCGTAAACTATAAGGTTCCATTTAATTTGTAAGTGAAAAAGTTTCGATTAATTTGACACATTAAACATTGCTCTGTTCCTAAGTACATAAAAAAAAAACTAAAAAATATAATCCTAATTTTTCTGATGTCTCATAATGTTAGAGTTGATGTCACGCTTGCTACTGAGCATGAATGACTGGCAGTTATGACTTGGAACACATATCAAACCAAATTTAGCCACTTTTATAAAAGTGAACTGGTAAACAGATCTGCACCTAAATGTTTTAAAGTATCTGATAAATGCTAGAAACTTCTACTTTTGCAGATATCTTTTAAACTTTTTTTATTACTACCAGCACCAAATGTTATTCAAGTAACTGCAGCATATTTTGTTTCTTGTTTGTGCATTATCCTAACACAATAAAAGGTAAAGAACTACAAGAGAAAACAGCTTTCTTATTGATACTTTAAGAAGACTAATTTATTATTCATATTTCAGTTGGTACTGATATGTATAAGTGTGTAACACTTGTGTCCTTACTTTTATACATTAAAATATACATATACACTTTGCATATCAGATTACAATAAATCAAGTGCACTAGTCAGAATACTAATATTCCAAGATGTCCTTTTACTTTTTATATCTTTTTTTTTTATGTTCCCTCTAAATAGCTAATTTTATCAAATTTTAAAGTATTAATTAAAAAATGCTCTAACGATTTCTTCCAAAACCAATCACAGCTTTCAAAATGTATGTGTATGTGTGTGTATATATATATATTTGATTTCAGAATTTTCTCTGACATGTTCTTTGATCTCTACATTTAAATTACATATTAAGATGAAACTTTAGTATTAACCATACCCTTACATTTTTACACATTCAATTCATTTTTTAATTATCAAAGCTACAAGTATGTACAATATTTTGTAAAAAATAAATATTCGCAGCTACAACTTGGGTGTTTCTTTACTAGAAATATGCAATAAGCATCTGAAATTAAAAAAACAAACAAAAACTGCTGTTTAGTGAGTAGAAAAAAAAACTTACTTCACTCATATTGCCTGTACATGGAACTGTTATTAGAAACACCATAATGTCTGAGGTTCCCAAACATTATCTAACTTGAATACTGAATCACATCATTTTTCTTTAATACATCTATGTTACATGTTTGTATTTACATAACAGAACTTGATGGAGATAGTCATCTTACTGAGTAGTAACTTGAGGGCTAGCTGGAAAGAGAAAGAGAGAGACTTAAGTTTACTTAAGTTTTCAAAGCCATCTATCATATCATTATAAGAAGTTAGATTTTTACTTAAAAATGCAGGTTTCCTGTTTTGCATTATCTTACATAAAGGATTAAATAAAAAAAGTTCCTTCTCGATACCAAAAGAACATCATTTGCTCATACAATTTTAGTAAAATGTTTATTGAAAAATCTTAAAAATTGTGAAGAGATGCACTTCATTATTAAGTAATTTGTCCCTTTAGCTCAACCAACAAATTTCAGCTTAACTAACTCACACAAAGGAGACCACACTAGAAAGATTATTCAAATTATAGCCAAAGAATTTTGAATCACAATGCACCTTACAAGCTATTATAAGAAATAAAAACATCCTGTAAAGTATATTAAACCTAGTTATCTATAATTAAAATTTTACTTGTAAATTCTGGTCAATACCCCAATAGGAAATGGTCTTTCCATGGAAAACTTGATAACTGCATTTTCAATTAATATTAAATATGATATTGTTTACACACTAATTCAAACATTTTGTGCTTTCCAAAGTATGTTTACTAAACCTGAAAGATACTGCTAAAGTCATAGGTCTCTGGAAGGTAAGGAATATGTATTCATTATTTATACAATAACCAGTAAAATTAATGTTTTAAAGTGACACTAACAAAATTAGAAGTTTAGTAGAGTTATAAATAAAATAAATTAGCAGTCTGTTTACATTGAAAATGATAAGGTTCTTTCTAAAAAAATATTTTAATTAAACTTGTCAACAACTTGGTCCTACTAGGAAAACATGATGAATATTGTAAATGAAATTCATTTGTCATACACGTGTATCACAAGTAAATAAAACTGTCTAAATGCATCATGAACTGATTTTTGACAATTTCACACAGGTTCCATTTTTTACTATATGGCCAATATACCCACTAGCTTCTAGTGTAATAAGAGCAATGAAATGTTGCAATGACCTAAATTAGTTTCCTTTCACTGATCTCTCTACATACATATAAAGAATTAAAATTTAATGACACTGGCCAGTTTGTGTGTGTGTGTGTGTGTGTGTGTGTGTGTGTGTGTGTGTGTGTGTGTGTGTGTGTGTGTGTATATATATATGTGTGTGTGTGTATAATAACTAACTAACTTACTACGTAGTTAGTTAGTGGTACTACTACTAACTACTAACTAACGTATACTACCT
>NW_013666766.1:105223-120331 GCF_000517525.1 Limulus polyphemus
TACTACGTACGTATAAGTAAGTAAATTAAATTTAAATTAAGTATACGTCGTCGTGTGTGTGTGTGTGTGTGTGTGTGTGTGTGTGTGTGTGTGTGTGTGTGTGTGTGTGTGTGTGTGTGTGTGTGTGTGTGTGTATATATATATGTATGTGTGTGTATATAACCAAAATCTTACCTATATTACTGGTTTGAGGCTTCATTACACTAACATCTGATACCACTGCTGAACTTCCAGAAATAATCTGTTGTTGCTCATTTCCAGGTCCACTTACTGAGGTTGCTTGTTCTTCAGTATTACAATGCGTATTCAAGTGACTAGTAACATGTACTGTGAACAAGTCAGAATTCTGTGAAGGGAGACCAATGGTCAAGGGTTCAGTTTGATGTTGCAGGTCAACAGAGGTTGTTACAATTACTGTCTGGTAACTCACAGGATTACTGTTTACGGAGGAAGATAAAGTTTGATAGTGACCTTGATGACCTCCAGCTACTGTAACTGTTTCTTTCTGTCCATGAAGTTTGAAATTCTATAAGCAAATAGGGAGTTATTGCACAATTTGTTTATGAAATAAATCATAACAAGCAAAAGTTACTTTGCAACACAAAATCTCTCAATTAATAACTAGTTAAAGGCACTTTGTCATATTAACAGGTTTTATTGCAATTTATAAACAATTGTAAATTTTCTTTTACAAATTGCTCTAAAACAATGAATTAAGTCACAAACACTTTTTCTATACAGGTTTCAATAATATCTTTTAAAGAGGTGTTTCATGCAAACATCTATGGAAACCCTGTTTCATGGTAACCCCAAGAGAACACCATCATCCAGCCTTTACTTTTTATATAAACACAATTCACTATTAAGAAAAGAAACTACACATAAGAAGCTAGTTACAACAACTCAACTCTTTGGATCTTATAACACGCTTTCTTATACAAATATAAACATTTATGAAGTCAACATAAACTAATGTATTTTTAAGCATATTTTACCTCATTAACATGTTATCAACACAAAGGTGCCAAACTGAAGATTCATCACAAACTTTAGTTATCTGCTATGTTAGTTTACAACATTCAATATTTCTAGTCAGTTTGCTATACTGGTCTGCATTTATTAATGTTATTTTGCATTATTTCAATTCAAATATACATTAGTCAATTGTATAAGAAGTTCCTAACTATAATATGTGCTGTGATGGTTTTCCAATTTATATCCAATTTATATTTTATATACAAGGAATAAGATAAAATAATAAAAAAATTTATATTTTAAAAGAAATATCTGCAATTTCAATATCTTAATAAAAGGCAGCTGTTTAAACGTTTAACTGCCAAGATAAAGTTAAATATCAAACAGCCATTTATACTTAGCATTTGCAATTTTAAAGTTGTTTATTGTTCTTTTCCTACAATTTAAAAAATGCCAAGAATAGAAATGCAACCATGAAATACTAATTTATTACAGCATATTGCAAATGTAAACATTCTTTTATAATAAAAAAATAAAAGGAAAAAACCACATAGAATTCATGACAAGACACTTCAATTTTAACTGGTATCAGCTAGTTTAACCAAAATGTATTGTGACATTTGAGCAAAATTTAATATTTTATTTGATTTCAATTAACACAGAATTTCTCCCTCATCCAAAGGAGCTTCGATGGCAGAGATTAGAAGTAAAAAAAGTCTGGGATTTATCCAATATTTGTGAAACTTATGATGATTACATATCAGCTTCCAAATCAGACAAAAACTGACCAAGTTATGGCTGGCCAAATCATTAGCAGAAACCACATATTTAATGACACTACTTCTTGTTATGTAATAGATGGGTCCACTTCATGAGTCTTTTTCTTCTTCACCCATTGTTGCATATGTTTTTCAGACCAGAGCCCAATAGATCTTCAGCAGATAGTTCCAAACTCTGCTGACCATGACTGGAACTTTGCTACTTTTTGGCATGTCATCATCAATCACCATTATTCCCTTGATCACCTGCATGTGCAGCCACTGTTGTTGCAATCATGATGGACTTTTTGGCAGCCTTTGATGAGGCAAGTTCATCTATCAAGCCCAAAGATGCTACAGCAGAGCTCAAAAACAGGTTTGGTGCTGATAATGACAGTAGTGATAGTAGTAGTAGCCTTTTGTCATATCAGAAGATCAAGAACAAAGTCTATAACCTCAAAAACAATGAAAGAGGTCACATAATTTGTCTTTGGAATCAAGAAAAAGATGTAATCAATTTGTGTGCATGACCTTTGCTGGTAAGTTGGTGCAGTCACTTCAAACCCATCTTTCTTTCATTGTTCATAACTCCCAACTGAAATAACTAACATCATGTGGATCGCACATTTGGATTAAGCCTTTCCAAGAAACAATTACCCGAACTTTTTGTTCCTTGCTCTGATATCCAAGAAAAACTACTTTGGCTCTAGTTGAGAAAGATCCTGTGTTAAATGTATAACAGAAGAGAATGGTTTCAAAAACATCTGTGAAAGTTGCTTTTTGAATGCTTTAATGAATAAATAAATCCCAAATATAAAACAGTTCACAACAATCTGGTCCACTAAACAAGTCCATGATTTAAACTACATCAAGGCTGATGTCAAACAGCACTTCATTGCTAAAAGTTCTGAATGCTATATAAAAGAAATGGATCATATCTCCTAAACATAACAATCCAATTTAGTTTTTCTTTTCTTTACTAACTTTTGTTTAGAAGCAAACCATCATCTGCCAAAATTATATTAACTGTAGGATGCCTGTCCAGTTCCCATCTAGTTTAAAGATTATTTTTTAGAAATTAATTGGACTTTAAATAAAACATGTCTTTTAATCATATGTATACTATTAGTTCTTGTTTTTATAAGTCATGACTTGAACCAAAATATTTTCATTCCAGTTCAGCTGTAAACATAACCAAAATTTTAGCTCCTGTTACAAAAGTCACAAATGCCTCATTTAGTTTCATTCCAGTTCAAACAAAATAAAATAAGAGTTAAATTTTTTTCTAGCCAAGTATTAGTGTTCACGTATGTGTATTTTGTTGAATAACATTGCAAAAAAAAACACTAAATACAGTACACTCCAAATAAATCATCACTGAAAGGAAATCAGTAGACTTTATCTATCTGAATTAATAAATGGACTTACTTCCTATATATATATATAAACAACAATGCTGCACCCTTAATGAAAATTACTTTCTTTTGCCCCAGTTCAAGTTTATAAATTTAAAAAAAAATTCTCAACAATCTCACTGAAAACACCATGTAAAACAAACATCCTTTCGAAGTAATCAATTAAACATGAACAATCTATTATCACTGTTAGACATTCGATGAATTTAGTGTTCATATGTGCAATTTTCCTACACATTTATTTTGGATATAACAATAAAAAGTAAAGAAAATGAATATATGTTTTCAAACAAGAATTTGTGATTCACATTCTTAAATTGATATGTACATATATCAAGACAAGTCACTAATCACCTTTTGCCCAGCTTAACAGTAATACGTACAAGTTGCAAACAAAAAACATGGCACCTGCATTAGGTGTAATCTATAGTATCAATACTCCTCCTCCCAGCTTATTTTCCATTGCCCCATTAATTCCCAGGCATGAATTCACTGCTTAATTTAATCAAATTCTACAACAGAAAAAAATACTGCTCAAGTTATGCAGAGAAACTTATTTAATGTTTACTTATCTAACCCAACAGTTTTTAATTCTTACATTTTAGTTACTTTCATGAAAAATATATAACGATAAATAAAAAAAATATACTGTTATAAGCTATACTTTTCTTTAGTGTTGTAATTTGTTTTTTAGCTAGAGGGATTGATCTGCTTTCATAAGTCTTGTACTTTCTACGTTGTTTGTCCAAAAAATAATCCATACAGCATTCAAACATGCATTTGAATATGCAATCAATAATTCAAACAGTAAAACAGAATTCCTCGAAATTACTATAATTCATCTGGCTTTCTAACTAATCTGTAAATAGGTTAAACAAATTTCTTTACTTACTAAAATACTGACTTGAAACTACCCTCAATAAAATCTACTTGGGAAATGGTGATTTTACTAAAATAAACTCAAACAAAAATGTTATAATCACTCAGTTTACAAAATGGCCATTTTTATTGGCTATAAACATGTACCATTGAAAAGCTTCTGTGGCGAGGGTAATAAATTTATTGATATCTCCGAAAATAAAGAATGTGGGAGGTTCATATTTCAAATTCTAGACTCTCAATATCTATAGTTGGTGTTTCTAATTGGTGGACATTCTGAAACCCATATAAGGGAAGAAAGAAAAACTAAAGAGAATTTAAAGCAGAGAGGCATCATGTGACACAGAAATTGAAGATTGAGAATTTATTTAAATATTTCTTTTTTAACTTGAGAAATCAAAACTAAGAAAGTAAAGAAAATATTTTCAAAAAAAGGAAGTAAATACAGATGGCTAATATCGATCCTTCAAAAAACCATGCAAACAAGATAGTAGGGATAGCATTTGCATCATTCCTACATAATAGCACAGGGAAGAATTAACATATAGTAGTATAATACTACTATATGTTAATTCTTCCCTGTGCTATTATGAAGGAATGATGCAAATTCCATCCCTGCTATCGTGTTTATATTTTATATTGTTTTTGTAGAATTGATATTATCATATTAGTCATCCTTACATTTACTTCCTTTTTGAAAACGTTTTTCTTTACTTTTTTTATCATTTACACTACAATTATGATTTTAATTACTATTAGTTATTAATAATACTTATAAAAGAGGATACTCCATTTGAAATTATGTCACCTCAATGAAATTGACTGACACCATTGTTTTGATTTTTGAGTTACGTGATAAAAAAGAAGCACACAATAGAAGAACAAGAAATTCAAACTATTTTGCTATGATATTTACAGATATCCCTAGAACTTGCGACTAAGTCATTACATAGATATTGTTATAAAAGGAAACACTGTATAGTATTGTAAATTTCTTATGACATATTAAAGGAGATATTTAAAATATCATTTTGATGAA
This sequence comes from Limulus polyphemus, assembly GCF_000517525.1. Classification (NCBI taxonomy): domain Eukaryota; kingdom Metazoa; phylum Arthropoda; class Merostomata; order Xiphosura; family Limulidae; genus Limulus; species Limulus polyphemus. The sequence continues at coordinate 110,290 of NW_013666766.1, forward strand.
CAATTCAAGCCACCCCTATACAGACAGTGCTATCACCTGCCTGACAGTATTAAAACTTAACTTATAAACTACATTTTATGCCAAGTTTATTGAAAATAAAGTGCTTTTTTTTAAATTGCCATAAATTTGAAAACAATGGAAAGAAATAGAGATAACAGACTAAATGAAAGTGGAAAAAAAAAATGATATTAATTGACAAAATCTTGTATATTTTATTGACAATAAAGTGCTTTTTTTTCTAAATTGCCATAAATCTGAAAATAATGGAAAGAAATAGAGATAACAGACTAAAAGAAAATGGAAAAAAAAAATGTTATTAACTGACAAAATCTTGTATATTGTTTTAATACCAGAATATAATATCTGTTTTTGTTCATGTTTCTTAAAAAATGTTTGTTTGTCTTTCTTTCTTTTTTCTGGTTCAAATCCCTATACACAAGATCATTTTCACACTTTCAAATATCGTCATTGATGCTGATTTGCAAAAAAAAAATTTAATCAAAGTAGTGAATCAAGTATAAAGTATACATCCTATTCCTCTCTTACAATTTTACCAAATTACAATTTATACAGTTAATTTTTATTTAAAAACTATATTCACAATACCATATTATTCCTGTTACTGGATCTTCCTGTCTGAGGAACTGCTGGTCTTGCTTGGTCTGCTACAAGCTGTTGCGAAACATCTTGCTGATTAGATGATATATTGCCTCTTTTCACAGATCTCTTTGTTGCAAAATCAGGTTTCCTGTGTTCTTTAATAACTGGTTCTGACAATGCAACACAACCTTTAGACAACACAGAGCTTGTTTGTGTAGCAGGCTGAAGTAACGTAGTTGTACTCACAGATGGTAAAGGAATAGGAAAACCTTTCATTCCCTCAAAAATAAACTCCGTTGTGGGTGGCTTTTTAGAACCAAGATTGTGAACTTTTTCATAAGTACCTGAAGTAATTCCTGATGTGAACACTGGCTTTTTATCAGTTTTTAAACTTTCTACTATAGTATTATCAATCAGTTTTGCCATAATGTTCTGTGAAGACAATTGTGGTAGTACAAATGATGACTGATTAGTACAAATATTGACACTTTTTTGTGAGGAAGCATCAGTCTTACTTGTACTTTTAGGGGTAGAGCTCACTGGTCTTGTAGGCCAGTTGCATGCTTGTTTTCGAGTATTAAAATGTACTGACGATCCAGAACTGGCACTTGGTTGTATAGTAGTTGGAATATGTTTACTGACACTACCACTTTCCAAAGACTTTTTGAAAACTTCTAAAAACCCAAATGCTTGGTTTGACATTGCCAACCTTTCACTTTCCTCTTTTTCAATTCCAGTAAGCTGGTTAATCAAAGAGCTCATACAACCAACATCTGGAGCCTCAGGTTGTTTTACATCTTTAGAGGCATTAATTTCTTGTTGTCTGTTGACAGATCCATGTTCTTTTCGAAACTGCTTTTGAGAAACTGATACAATTTGCAACTTGTTCTTCATTTCAGTGGACATGGCATCCAGCTGAGGTAAAAAAGTTTTCACAGAAGATTTCAGTAAGCTAACATTATTAGTATTGCCAGTCAAACCACTACTTTGCATAGACAAAGACTGGGGAATTTCAGAACATGATTGCCCAGATTGCTTTAAAATTAAATTATGCCCAAGTTGTGCTGATGAAGGATGTGAAACTACTGGTGGATTAGGAACCTGTACATTGTCTACCATTTGAGTTAACTGTCTGATATTAGTTGAAGCTGTGTTGGTATTAGGAAAATCGGCAAGTCTAGCACAGATAATATGGCTTAGGATGTCTGAAGCCATTGAATTTTGAGATGTGCTTTTCTGTAAAACTTTTGTTGCTGCATCAGTAAACTTTATAACATTTGTTTGGAAGGATGTTGATTGTTCCTTCTTGGGAGAAGAAAGAGATTCATTATTAGATGGAACAGTGTGAAACTCACTACCAGAAATAACCTGGGGTTTATTAATATCTGGTTTCCTCTTTTGACCACTATTAGTAACCTTTGTGGATGGAGTGTCTAAAGGAAGAAGCTGAACAGTAATATCTTTACCTAATGTTACATTATCATTTAACAAAGCTTTCTGGGCCATTTGATAAACATTCACATTACTCTGTGTCTTTGGAATTTTTGTACTTGTACAAGAAATGGTTGTCTTAGTTTCAATATCAGGGAGTGACTTAATATTTGTAGCTTCTACCAACAGTTGGCTAGCCATAAGTTGCTGCTTACAAGGCAAAGAACTGGTACTTCTTACATCAAAAGCACTGGATGTAGAACGCTCGGAGGTAGCTAGTACTGGCTTTTCACAAGTAGACACAAGTGGTTGGTGATGAGAAGAGGAAATTGCTGATGAGGTTCTTGGGTTTATTAAGTTTTCAGACAAAGCTACAGGGTTAGCTACACTTTTCTCAGATTCTAATCCCACTTTGTTGTCACCTGCTGATGAGCACAAAACTTCAGAATTGACTGTCCCAATTCCAGTATGAAATGGACCTAAATACACAACTTCTTGCAGACCAAGATCACTTCCACAATGAAATGCTAGCTTTCCAGTACTTGAAGGCAACACACCGACACTTTCTGGTGTTGGAAATTTCTTACAAGCAATTAACTTCCTTGATCTACTTCTGGAAAGTAAATGAAAGAATCATTATACCTGCTGAGGATTATTTATTCTAAAATTTACTCAAATACAGATTTACTTAAAATCAAAATATACAATCTCTTCAGGAAGGTACTCCTGTTCCAATTATGCATCAGCATTTACAAAGAAAATGAAAAAGAAGGATCACAAAATAACCCAAAGATTTTTGATATTTTTCCAAAGATAAACAACATTACTCTAGAATCTAGATGGACTAGATTAGAAAAGCACCAAATATGACACTATAATAGACTTCAGAAGAATTAGAAGTTCAATATGATGGTGATTTGTTTTTATTCAAGTCATAAAAATAAATCTCCTCTCTTTTAGGAGAAAAAATAAAATGATTTTAAAAAAAGTGCAATTCTTCAAATCCAAATTAGTGAATATCTTGATGAAAAGAATATCAAATTTGTGCACATATTACTTGTTGCACTTTTGGTTTCACTCAGAGTCACTACTCTGAGCTACTTATACCACCCACTGTGAAAAGTAATTTTTGAGCATTTCAGTCATGCTAAGAGCCACTTAACAATAACATACGGTAAATCTACATTTTAATTCTCCAAGTTACATCACATTTTGAATTGCGAATGATAGTGTGATTAATTCCTTACAACTTAACATCAACATTATTCATGCCTGTTCTCCCATCACTTCAAAGGTGAATGTTGAGCCTTGCCTGCATGCGCAGCTTTTAAAAAACAGCACTTGTAGCAGCTGCCATAAACAGGAGACAGATGAATGCTCAGACACCATGATTTTCAATATATACAAGATTTTTAACTTCAGTCAATAGACATTATTTTGTTAAAGAAAGAAGTAATACCTAACTAAGGATATACAGAGCAAAGTTCTTTCATAACAAATAAGGCTACTATGTTTATAATGGTAAAAAAACATATTTAAATCAAAAAAGTTGATAAATCACATTAAAAAAAAACATGTTAAATCAAAGCTTTGACAGATTACTTGTTGGAAGTACTTTTAAAGTGTTATTATTTTTTTATGTAAGTAATTATGGTAAATATTCTTACAAATGACAAACTTATCTGTTTTAATATAAATATTTCAAAACTGAAATCATAAACAAATAAACATCCATAACAACTAAATTTCATTTCTGTTGAAATTTTGAATCTATAACTTCGGCATGTTATTGAAAAAATAATACTTACTTTAGAAAAATCTCTAAAATATTAGTTTGGAAATCAAATAATTAAAAAAACACTAATATATTAATTAAGTATTAATTATAGCAATATATTTCAAATAATGATGAAATAGTTAACCAAAAATAGCTCTATTTAAAGAATCTTATTTGGCATAACAAAGTACCCATACTGAAAACTATACTTTAAAGCAGCTAAATGTACTCACAGTCACATACAAAATCTGACATTTTTATTATTCTGAAAATTTAAACAATATCAACTGAATATAAATACAATACAAAAAGGTTTAGCATAGGACAATAACAAATAAATTAACTATTTTTTGATGTCTGTACTCATAGTGAATATCTATCAAAATAATCATATTTACATGAAAAACTAAAGCATTATGACAATCATAGAAAATACTGTTTAATGCCAAGATCTTTGGAAATATAAACTCTACTTCAAATATCAGAGGAATGTTATAAAGCTGTTAGATTTTAGGCATTCATGCAAATTTATCACAAACACTGATCAAACTCATCAATGTAAACACATTTTCAATCTACTGTTACAGATTTAGACTTTATAATTTGTTGCTCTGTTGTTTGTAAAACTAAAATCTGACCTATAGAACTTTTGAAAGAATACAAGGATCCTGTTAAATTGCAACTCAAAAGCAACATTAAAATGTAGATAATAAAATCTGTTTATACTTAGGTAATTACAGGAAACTTACGTGAGATAAGAGTGAACACTGCTGCTCTCCTTGAACAGAATCCTATAGAATTTATAAAAATCATTGTCAGTTTCTCAGAGGAAAATAGTTAAAAATAAATAACTTTATAGAATTTATATGTCCAATATGATACGTGATACAAAGTTAAATAATTTAGTATAAACCACTAGTTAATTTGTAAACCAAATAATAAAATCACATCATTGTACTTAAAAACATCACATTAGACTTTTAATGAAAAACTAATAAAAATTTACTGTTCAACCTTTGAAAATTATATATGTAACTGAGTTCACCCTCCAAACATTAATTAAGCCTTTTATACATAGATACACATACTTCTTTTTGTTATATCTGTATTACTTATACTACTATAGCACATGTGTTTTAGTGGTTATCATTATTGCACTTCTTCCTGAACAATGCCAATTTAATACATGGTTTAGACAAGCCCACCTTAAATTAACCAGACTACTGACTGATTTTGTACATACTTCTACATTCTTATTCTATCACAATTCTTAATGGACCATAAGATTGGGTTTAACCTGATTGCTAATTCTTGGATAATTTTAATATCAAACCAGTGACATTAGATGTGAAAACATCACAGTTTAAGAATAGAACTCCACAGTTTTAAAGAATATTTGTATTATACTGAATTGAAATTAATTGTTAACTATCATCAGCATGAAACTTTTTCTAGAATTTAATATCATGTTCAATCATTAGTATAGCAGTTTATGTTGTAAAATCAACCAGATAATGTCAATCAAGTAACAATGTGACAGTTGTCAGGATAAAATTTAGAAAATAATTAACATTGAGTGTTTCATAAATGTATAAATTACAGTTTATCCAGTACAATGAAAATATGTCATAAATATGTTCATTTTAAGAAGTTTTTTTCTCTATGAACAATAAAATAAATTTGTGAAGATTATCATCATATTAAAGTACTAGGAGAACAAAATCTTGTACACACAAATATGCACTGGTGTGCTGATGATTATACCTAAAGACAAAGTTGAATACACCTGAAAAGACAAGTAAAATATCCAATCACTGAAAACCATCAAAACAAAAAATAGTTTTGGTACTGCTACTCTTAACCTACTGTCTAATTTTAGATGCAGATCCACTATTGACTAAATTCCAAGTGTTTTTGTAATATAAATTATATTAGATAATAAATTTAAATATTTTGTTTCACTATTAGAATATAACAAAAGAAATTTTACAATAAAATTGTTGCTATTCTGTACCTCATATTAGCAATGCTAGAATAGGAGTATGACCCATAAAAAACATACAGGAGGAGCTCTACACTTTAATTTTACTAAAATAAGTTTATCTGTATGAATAATCATTCATTAGCAATAAAAATTGCAAAATACAAAATATTTTCTTCCATTATGACATCTGATAAATTGTTTTAGCTCTTAGTTAAGACACAGGAATATAATAAACTATCAGTAATGTGCACTAATGGAACCTCCTTTTAAACTATTAAATAGTATTAAGACTGTTTAATAATTTTGGAGAAAAATATTTTTCACCAAATACATTATAAAAGAAGAAAGAATGAAATAAATCAGAAAATGAAACATATGATGAAATAAATCAAAGGAAAACAAAGGAAGAAATACATCATTAAGGAAAACAAAGGATAAAATACATCATAAAGGAAAACAAAGGACAAAATACATCATAAGAGAAAATAAAGGACGACTTATTAATATTACCGTGTTTGCATCCACCCAGGAGGCCACAGTCTCTTAACTTCCATTTTTAAAAACAATCTTAAGTAATCTTCAGCTGACTGGGTTCTCATTTTAGATACTTCATAACATTTAAGTTTTATTCTTACAGCATCACAGAGCAGCTCCCTGAAAAACATTATTTAATTGTATCAAATAAAATTTTATCAGCATTATGAAGCAAAATTTTAAGAATTATCTCTATAACTTTATTAGCCTAACCACTATATGATCTGTAATGGATTGCTGTGGGACTTGACTAAAGTCAGAGGATCTTTTTATACATGTGCTCAATTCTGTGAAAGTGATAATAATGTCTCATCAAATAAGGTAAACAACAAATACTTAAAGAACTTTCTAGAAGTTTCTACAGACTTTCAAGTAAGCCAACTTTTTACCTGACCTAGAAAAGCAAATACAAACTTAGTGATGAAAGTTTTTGGTGACTAGAGAAAAAGTGAACTAAATCCATCTAATCATTTCACATGGTAATTCCATAGAGTGAACATCTCCAACACTGGTGATTGTAATGTTTTATTCCTGTTTTTTTCTCAAAGAATAGCTGGTCTTTTACTATACTGAATGGTTTTAATCTTTGAAATAAAATTGGAAACATGTATTTCAATATTAACAAATTAGAAATGGTTACATATCTTTCTGCTAATTATATATTTCATTATATAATGTTAAAGAGCACACATACCCAATTCTAAAAGCTTGTTTCTAACAATTGGAAACTACTTTTACATAACTATAAAAAGTTTTAAAATCTATTAATATTCTAAATGCATCAAACAATGAAAAGTGTACCTTAGAAACTAAATACTGCAAGAGATTTATTATACATGGTTCCACTGGCGATACACAGTTCTTAATTGCAGTACATTATTATGTACTATGTAATGTCACTGTAATACCAAAATACTGTGAATTATAATTAACCGTAAAAACTTCTAAACAATTAACATTTTTTGCTCCATGATATCCATATTTTCTCTTATTTTGATGTTACAGTTAAGCTTATAAGTAATTTGTATCTACTGTGCTCATATTCCTTTTTTTACCAGTTAATACAGGACTTCAAACTAACTTTTTAAGCCTCTAGCAAGAGTACCAAATAAACTGGCAGAAAAACATAAAAACACCAATTTTTATGAAGTGTCACATTTTCTATTTCATATTTTTGATATACCATAAAATTTTAAACCTGCATTTGTGATAATAAAAGAGAATAAAAACGTATACTACACTTGAATTTTCTGCTATTTTAAACTTGGGGGAATCCCATTGAAAGATGTGCAATTGTGCAACAAAATATCATTAAAGGCTTATCAATTGATCACTATAGTGAGATTTCCCCATAAATGTTGAGCGTGCGTGGGTGGGTGGGAAGGGGGTGGTGAATTTGGGGGGGAATGAATTAAAATTTGACAAAATGGATAATATTATACTTCAGGGGGGTTAGCTTACAAATAATACAGTATAATAGGCCTAAAACATTCACTATCAACCTCTAACCTTGAACTTTTGAGCCTAGAATTTAGCTAGTGATCATTGTAGTAACCAGCATTTGTGAGGACTCATCACCAATCTGTGGATTCATGCGAAACATCACTTGCATGTGTGATACTCCTCAATATCCAGCACAGTTTTACTGCTACCATAATTTCCTTGAACAAAACACCTACAATTTGAGAAAAATTTCCTTGGACTAGTCAGTGACATAAATGCCAACTAGAAATGTCAGTTGGCTAATAAATGTTTCTTTCCTAGCTTCACCCAATGTGATTAGCTGGTTACAATGAAACATTCTCATGGAAACATTAAACTCCCCAAACAATACTTGCATCATTCTCTCATTCCTTCTAAAAAACTGATTTGAAGCAACTGAACAAACTTCTTCAATTGTTGAATCTACATGTGTAAAAGTTGTTATCTAGAAGTCTTATAAAAACAATATTCATAGTCAAGATAAGTGGTTGAAAATACATATTCATACATAAAATGTCTAGAAAAAATTAATGGATGAAACTTATGTCTGAATATTTTCATAACAGGGAGAGATAGTACTGAATGTATTTCATCTACCATTGGCTTTTTTCTTTTGCATTTTGGCTAGTGAACTTTCAGTTAGTAGCCAATTTGGTTACTGTTATATACATATATAGCTAGCCTTAGCCTAGTGAAAATTTTTTCTTCTTTTTTTCTTTCTTTTATATACCTTTTTTAAAGTACAAGTTTTCTTACAAATCCCAAATATTGCAGTAAGAGCTACTTTGCTAATTGTTTGATCATTTGAAGAAGAAACAAAATATACATTAAAGAAAGGGTTTCTGATCACTTTCATCAAGAATTTACATTAGTAAAAGTTACATCTGTTAACTCTTACAAACCTACTAATATCTCCTACATTTTTTTAAATATATATTTGCTTTTGCAAAAAATATTTACAGCATGTTGGCACCCAGTTTTTACATTTAACCTTTCCTACAGTTATAGCTTGGCTTTGTAAGAGATACAATCTACAGGATCTATAATTTTATCATTACTTTCCAACCTAAGCCATGAAGCTTTAAGTTGAAAAATAACAAATAAAAAATGTATACATCTTAAAGATCAATTCATTGGCTTTTACAATACTAAACCTTATATGGTCATTCCACTCAAATTTTTTCCTTGGTAAAGGGCTTGTTTTCTTTTCTTCTTCATCAAGACTCTGGTATTTTTCACTGTCAGTGTCTGATAAAGAATCAGTTTCCTTTTCATCATTCCTAAAAACAAAAAGTAAAAACCATATAGCCTTTACCATAGACTATTTTAGTAAGCAAATGTAATTTTTTCTCTTTAAATAATGCTTTTAAAGAAAATAAAACAGTATATTGATATTTCACAAGGCACTTATGTTTGTACCTGAAATCAGCTTGTTTAAAATCCCAATGCAAAATAAAAATAACTAAAACAAATAAATCAGTTTTATAATATTTCTTTAAAATGTCCTTGTTCACTGTCTCAGTATTGTGGTTTCTTCTGGATTAATATTCTGAGTAAATAAATATCAACAAATATCCTCGAAGTGAGGAGGCAGGGATCAGGACATTTTCAGAGTATATTGTATTCATATTAAATATTATGCGAACTACTCTACACTGTGAAGAAAGGTTTTGGTACCTTTGCTCAAGATTTAGTCACAGACTCTAAAATCAAGTAACACAATTACCATAGAAACTAGACCAAAAGTGTAGTTCTCCACTTCAAATTGCAATTATTGATATTATCCATCAATAATTCAACAACAACCTCAATAGCATAATACATGACACACACCTTCAATATAGTTCTAACTTTTATCATAACTTTTTTTCATTATTCAAATGTAGTACTTCAATATCTCTGAATGATACTGATAGTTTTAATTCTCATTAACTCTTTCTATACAGGTAACAGGTGATAGGCCATGTTATCTCGTTTGTTGACTCACATTCAAAAATTTATTGAACTACTATTTCATGAACTTATGTTAATAAGTTTGGTAGCAAACTGTAAATTATAATTCAAATTTTAGAACTAAACATTACTCAATTTGTTAATTTAAAAGTAAATATTAAAAAAAACAGATAAATATCGATTTTTGTGTGTCACGTGGTATGTTGAATACAGCACTGGTTCAAATTACATGTTTGTGAAGTCAAAATCCAAGTCTGTAGATTCATACGAATTAGAAACTC
>NW_013666766.1:121176-149573 GCF_000517525.1 Limulus polyphemus
AATTTATCAAACCTGTACAGTGATTAATTACTGAAAATAAAAGATAAAATATTATGCATAAAAATATTTTAATGTTAAGTACAGTAATGTACAGTGATTAATTACTGAAAATAAAAGATAAAATATTATGCATAAAAATATTTTAATGTTAAGATAAAAATTACTTTGCATGATAGATAGGCAAGATGTGAAAAGAAAAAAAAAGGAATGAGAGAAACAATGCTTTACAACCCTTACAACTTAATATAAAAAAGTAGATATTTTGTGTATGAAAGCATTATAATGTTTACCTATAATCTGCCAAATTTTGTTAACATTCATCTACTAACTTAAAAGTTATAGCATGAAAACTATAACAAGCACAAAATGGTTTACGATGTTGTCACATTGATCGACCCCATATGAAAAAGAGTTAACAGCCCAGCATGCTAACCACTAGGTCATACAAAGTCCAATTTATATATTATGTTTTTCATACAGTAATAGATTTTTCAAAATGTTAAGATGTTCTGGACGAAACCAACATACCCCAGAAAGCTGATAAAAAAGTTAATAGTACCACAAGGCTTTTATAATACAATAATAATAATACTATTACACTTTACAAATTACAGATATATTTGAACAAGCAATTTCAGAATATTTTTCACAATACACACACACACAAAAACAGTGCACTATGTACTTTTAAACACTAAGCATCTTGTACATAATGCCTCGGTTTCTTATTATATATGATCTAGTTATTTTTAAACGAGTAAAATGTCATTTATAGCCCTCTGGCATGTAAACAAATTAACATTCTTGAAGACTAATAAGAACATTACTCACTCTGCTACACCTAATTGTTGGCAGTGGATTGCATATTTTGCTTCCATCTGAGGCATTACCTCACTGATTGCTAAAATAAAAAAAAAATTATAGTCAAAACGGCATATAAAAAGCCTTAAAACTATCTTCCAAAACGTTTCTTATAAAGCTATTATTCAAAGCTTTTACACAACAGATAACTACAACACATATTAATGTACTGACAATACTTATAAAAAACAAAATCTATTTTATCAACTTTTAAGCCAAATATGACTTCAAACTAAAAACCTAAATTTACAATGTACACGTAATCATATAAAATGTCAAAATGCAAGAAGAATAAACACAAAAATGTTATATATTTCCAACTTTCTTTCTAACTCTCCAGGATATCACAAGTCGTACATTTCAATGCTTGTTATTAAATTTTTGATAGACTGTCATTGTTTAGGAAAAATCTACACAATGGGCTACCTGTACTCTGTCCACTATTTGGAATGAAGCCCAGGATTTCAGCACTTTAAGTCCCTAAACTTACCACTGATCAACAGTGGGACTTTTGATATCTATACTGTCATAATGAAAAATTATATATCTGACTGACATATTCATCACTTAAGGAACAATAATGTTCTTAAAAACCATTTCTGTTAGAGACAAAGCTAGACTTCACACCTCTTTATCACAGGTATCCCACTGGGCCACTGCAAAAATAAGTTTTTAAAAGCTCCTATTGCTTAAATTATAGATGCAATTGTTTCATAACCAAAATATAGCATTAAATAAATAATTTATAATTGACTAATAATAAATGTGAATTTCTATACTCGTTCTGTAAAATGTCCATAAAGAAATTATTACTTTGTGTATGATGAAAGACTTTACCATGCAAGTTCTTATAATGCTGATATTGAAGTCTGCATTATAATTACCACTGACCAACAGTGAGACTTTTGATATCTATACTGGGCCACTGCAAAAATAAATTGTTAAAAGCTCCTTTTGCTTAATTTATAGATGAAATTGATGAAACTATGTAGAATGGATAGCAACTGCCTGTTGTAGAGACAAGTGTAGAGGACAACATTTCAAAAGTCTTCCACCTTTCATCTTCAGGTCAGTGTGTGTAAGGTGTTGTCGGGTCTTTATATAACATTCTGGTGGATTGTGGAGAGCATGTTGTGATTGGTTGGTTTATCCTCGTTTCTGATTGGAAGAAATTTCCTGTAGATTCAACCAATGGTAGCCACTGGTTACTCACCTCTAATCCAGAATCTGTTTAGTGAAGGTTTAATTGTGTTAACAAAAAATTATTCTTTAATTTTTCTTATCTTCCAAAATTTGTCTGTGTCGATGATTCTAGTTTTTTCCCAGAATATTTTGTGTCCAGTTGACATGGCATGGTCTGCAATAGCTGAATTTTGTGTTTTCATGAGTCTTGTACTGCCTTTATTTTCTTTTATTCTTGTCGCAAGTCTTCTTCCCATTTCTCCAATGTATGTTTCATTGCAGGAACACAAAATTTCATAAATGACGTTTTTGTGCTTCTCATTGATAGGTTGTTTTTTGTTGTTTTTTTACCAGAATGGACATTAATGTCTTGTAGGATTTCTACCAGACTTCTATGTTGAATTTCTTGACAATGTGTTTGAGTTTTCACTGAAATTTTGCAGGTAGGGGAGGTAACTGGTAGTAGTGGTAGTGTTTTTCTGATCTTTTCTTTCTATTGTGGTCTTCTTCAGGGAGTTTTTTGATGAAGGACGAAATGTAACCATTCTGTTTAAAACCCTCTACAATCTTTTGGCATTCTGTTTTGATGGATGTCTTGTCGCAAATGTTTTCTGCTCTTTTGTTTAGGCACTGTATTATACAACGTTTTATTGAGGTTGGATGATACGACTGGAAGTGTAGGTATCTGTTCGTGTAACTGGGTTTTCTTTATACAGTTGTAGTGATTTTTCTCTCTTGTCTGCTGATGAGTATGTCAAGAAACAGTAGGCTGTTTTGTTCCTCTATTTCTATGGTGAAGTGGATTCTTTTGTCTATAGAATTAAGATGTTCTAAGAAGGCTGGTAAGTTTTCATGACCGTGGGGCCAAATAATGAAGGTGTCATCAGCATAATGTCTGTAGAAACTTGGATTTATAGGTGTGGATGAAAGGGCTCTTTCTTCAAAGTCTTCAATGAAAATGTCTGCTAGGATTGGAGAGAGTGGTGATCCCATAGCTAAACCATATGTTTGTTCATAGAATTCCTCATTGTATTGGAAATAAGTTGATTGTAGGCAAATAGTCATTAGTTCCATGATGGCATCTTTCTTCATGTCAGTTCTGTGTGGTATAGAGTTGTCTTTCAGCAGTCATTGTCTGGTGATATGAAGGGTTTCTGAGGTTGGAACATTGGTAAATAGGTCTGCAACTTCAAAACTGACCAGAATATCCTAGGATCTGATGTGTAGCTTTCCGAGTTGTTTTATGAAATCTGTCGAGTTTTGAATGTGATGTTCAGTGTTTCCTCGTAGTGGAGATGGGATAGGTACTAGGAAGGTAGCCAGTTGATGGCAAGGCGAGTTTATAGCACTGACGATAGGCCTTAAAGGTATATTGGGTTTGTGTACCTCAGGTAGTCTGCAGAACTGAGGAGGGAAGTTTTCGTTGGTTCTTAAGTCTTCGGCTAGCTTCTCGTTGATTAAGTTTTGTTTTTTAAGTTTGTTCAGTGTCCTATTGATGAGTCTCTGTCTTTTCTGTAGGCAATTGTTGGCATCACCTACTGTCAAATCTTAGACAACTTTTGGTGGGAACCCTACCATGGGCCCATTAATCACTTTATTAACAAACACCACTAATCACCCAGCTCTACTCTATACTAACTTTTCACATAAGAGACCTTGCTCCTAGCCTATAATATAGATGCAGAATCATAAATTGCTGCCAGTAGAAAAACACTTAAAAAAACACTTATTTTTTAACATCTTGTTTTCCCCATTAGAATTAAGTGCAGTATAAGTTTGACTACTTACTGTATGCATTTATAAAAATCAACTTTATATTTTCACTTTTAAAATATTAGCTAAAGTTACTGAATTTATGGTTAAATAAACTTGCCTAGATTTGCTTTTTTAAAATAAAAAAATCTCTAAAGAGTTAACATGGGGAAATGGTATAAAGATTAACAATTTAATCAAATAAACAATGGTATGGTATCTTTTAAATAAGTGTGTGTCCAAATGGAAAGCAATAGACTTTCAGAACCGAACGGTTTTGTATACTGACCAAAGTACTGTACAATGTGACATTTACACAATACAGAAGCCCAATAAATATTTATTTTAATCAGCACATGGTTTATACAAGGTATGTCCAGCTGACCATCTCTTACCGTAAAATTTGTTTTTCTCAATCACACTTACCCTCTGTTATGCTTAGGCTTGCTTTGGCATCATCTTGACCATGTGCAAAATCACAATTTTTTACATACTAGTTTTAAAAATGACAATTACATTTAAATACCAACATTTGTGCACTTAAAACATTTATTTACTTTTCAAAAATCATTATTCTGTATCAATGTCATATAATAACAGTTATATCTGAATGAAAAGACTGTATCACCTCATACATTACAAGAACAGACTACCTATAGTTCAGTTTCATAATTCTCATTTTTTGAAAACTATACCATCTAATTAGGCTGTGTCTGATAGTTCTTTCATAAAGTTGTACCTGTTTTAAGATACCAGTGTACTTGGTTCCTTCACAGTACTTAAACATGTTGAACTTGCCAACCCGATTTTGAAGTGATAGAATTGAAAGAAGGCAGTTAGCCAATACAACTCACCACTAGCTGTCGGGCTACTTTACCAATGGATAGTGGGGTTGGCTATCACATTATAATGCCCCCTACAGCTAAAAGAGCAAGCACGTTCAGCTACGAGGATGCTTTATTTGAAAATTTCTCATATCTGCTAAACACTGACTGAGGTTTTTTCATTAGTCAACTTTAAAAGAAACAATATATTTCTGGTAGACAATAAGGATATATCCTTATTCATAAGGATAAGAGTAACACCTCTGTAGATTTTGAAACTGAATCTTGTTCAAATTTTTGAAGCCAGAAATGTAAATTTTAGACTTAGAAGTAGATAACATATCTAGTGGATGTTTACATTACCAATAGTTATGATGATGAGTGTCAATACTGCTTCAACTACAGTTCTCACCAGATCATGCTAGGGATTATATCTAATGCCACAGACTAATTAATACACATTTAGCAATGTTCCTAACTTCTTTAAAGCTAAACCATACAACTCTGAATTTTATTACTTTTAACTAAATATACACGAATAATGCACATTAATATTCTCATTCCTACATCTACTTCAAGTTTAAAGAAGTAATATAATGTTACCACAAGTTACTCAACTTCAAATCACTTTCATATGATTTTATATTTTGCTTTCAAGTAGCTTAAATTACAGTTGTATTTCATTTTTAAATTGTTCTTTGTTTGAGCAAATTATCAGTTAATAGACAAGAAAATAAGTGACTGTAAGAAGATTTAAATGCCGTTAATTGTCAATAGATCACTTTGCAGAAATATGTTAACAATAATAATAAATGTACTACCAGAGTTTGTTTTCTGCTTAGAAATAACTTCAAGCTTTTGATACTATACATCCAATTTTTTAACTCATTCTCTTATGGTGAAAAAACAATTCATTAACGTTTAAGTGTAATTTTATGACAATGAATATATTAACAGTTAAGACAGTTGAACAAAAATTGCTTCAACACTAACAATGCCAACCAAGGTGTATGAAAAAAAAACATTATTACACATGAACAGAACAGTCATGTGAAAAACTAACAAATCTGCTTCAGAGCCTTGGGTGTAAAATATTTAAACTAAAAAATTTAAGCACCGAAATATTTATCATTAACTACAATAATAATTTCTAATTTAACTTACAAGTTACAAAAAACATTTCTAAAATAACCACAGTCATTGATTTTCATTTAATGTAAAAATCGATTTTTCCTAAAACCAATTACAAACCAGCTCTTTTTCAATTCAATTTTCATACTAAGTAGCAAAAAAGCATCTAATATTTATTTTCTACTGATGCTACCATTCAAACTGAAACTACACTAAACCAATAAAAATAACACTTCTGGTAAATTTCGCACAAACTAAATTTTTTAATCCTATCAAACTAGCAAAACATAACATCAAAATCCATAAAATCTGCAACTAAAAAACACTAAGAATCATTCCATTAGTAGATAAATACAGAATATCATGTAAAGTAATCTAAAATAAAAGTTTAAGTCCATAATAATGAAACAACACCAAATTTATATGGATACAAGTTTTGACATTTTCACATCTCTTAAGTCCAATGTTTGACAAATCTTGGACTGAAGAGGTCACATGGAAGTGTCAAAACTTGTATCCATATAAATTTGTTGTTTCACTATTGTACTTTTGGAGATACATCAACTGAAAAAACTATAGTTATATTTTATTGGTGATGTTTCAAACAAAATGCTCTTTTTCAAGCCAGAAAACAAGTCTGTCAATTAATAACAATTACATGAATGTTTTGAAAGGAAGCAATACACAGGAACAGAATGTGACGTGAAATAGAAGCACGAGAATTAAACAATATTGTAAAAACAATATAATAAAGATGAAGCAAAAAACTGGTGATTAAAAAAAGATAATAAGTTATTGAAAATAGAAAAACAACTTTACAAAGCAAGAAAAGAAATAACCCAAACACTGTTAAGGTCATTTTAAACATTTTTATAAAAACCTGAACCATTTGTTAATACCCAAGGGAGTTAAGCAACCCAATAGTGGTTCTTTGATTGGTGTTGGAGGGGGCATGTCATAGGGCAAATACTTTGAAGTGCTCAAGGGAATAATCAGTTTTGTTGAAGTGCTGAGCTACAGGTTTATCTTGATCTTTAATAAAGATGCAACGCAAGTGTTCTCGTGTGAGTTCAAGCAAGTACACAACTGGTTTCTCCAACGTAAATTTGGTCACAGTTGAATACATTAAATCAAGCATTTAGATGTACAGTTGAAATAACTATTCACAGATAACACTGATTAGGGCCCCTAACAGATGTTCTATGATCAATGTAAGGGCAAGTGTTGCATCTGTTCCTCTGAAAATTGTATGTACTAACTTCAGTATCAGATGATAGTTGTTCAGAAGTTGACTATGGACAAGTAAATTTTTAATGTTAATGTCTCATTTATAAGAAAATAGAGGTTTGTTAG
Source organism: Limulus polyphemus (assembly GCF_000517525.1). Taxonomy (NCBI): domain Eukaryota; kingdom Metazoa; phylum Arthropoda; class Merostomata; order Xiphosura; family Limulidae; genus Limulus; species Limulus polyphemus. Next base: position 128,280 of record NW_013666766.1, read on the forward strand.
GATACATATGACCAATGGTATTGTCCTGTGTTATTATGTGAAAAGTGTTATTTGGGTGTTGAATGGGTGAAATACAAGTGTAAGGGGAATGTGTTTATGGATGAAGAGAGGTTAGATGTGTGTCATTGGAAGTTTTAAATTGTCAGTGATGTTGGTGATATAATTACTAATATGATTTAAGCTAAACAATCTTTGTAAAGTTAAGTTTGGGCATTTATTGTTAGCATGTAGATTATCTTTAATGTGAAGAAAAAACAGGATAGCAACATTTTTTGAAAAAGTGGAACATGTTGATAGATTTGCTGTTATAATCTTGGTCATTATTGTAGAGCCTATGCAAGCTGGCGAGTTTTAATTTGGGAATGTTTCTCTTGATATATGGAGGATAACTATGGTGAAAATATAAGTAGTTATGTCTGTCCATCAGTTTGTAATGTACAGATGTCGCAAGATTGCCACCATCAGTCAAGAAATGAAATGGTTTGGTGGGAAGTAGAAGACATGTATTGGAGTGATGGGTGAAAGGGTTTAACAAACTGTAGAAAAAGATCAAGTTCATTATTAATGCCAAAAACGTCATCAATATATGTATAGCATAAGCTATACCTGTGTAGTTATGAAATATACAATCTTCAATGTAACCAACAGAGAGATTAACATAGGATGGACCCATTTGGGTTCCTATGGCTACACCCTTCACTTGTTTAGAATTTGTTGTCGAAAGAAGAGCCATTTAATAATAAAACTAGTTCAGCTAATCTGATCAGGATTTCAGTATGTAGGTCTAGGGTATACCTTTAGTCAAGGTAATGTTCTAGGGCCTTGAGGTTGTCTTCATGTGGAATGGAGGTATACAATGACATCATGTCATGTGTGAATAAAATAATAGAATCTGATTTTGAGCTAAAATTTTCAATTTTCTGTGAGAAGTGTTGAAAGGAAATTTATAACTTGAATTTTACAATTGTGGCATCTGTTAGAAACCTCATTAAAAATGAAGAAACAACTTTATATAATCTTTGTTCCCATGATGACATTGTAATAAAACAAACTGACAAAAAAGAAGCAGTGTTTGTTTGGAAAAAAAAAGAACTTTACCTTCACAAAGTTCACTGACAATTATCAGGCCAATCATTCTACACTACCTGTGATAAAAGCCCTCTTGAAGAATATCAACAAATTGTCTGTGAGAAATAATGAACTCCCATTAGAAGCTAAGACTTTCACTCTTAAATACTCTAGGTTTTCTGTATTGTATCATCTTCCTAACATACATAAGCCAAACCATCCTGGTAGACCCACAGTTTCAACATGCAACTGTCCTACTGAACTAATCTCTAGTTACCTTGATTCCGTACTAACCCCCTTAGTTCATCAAATCCCTACTTATATTCAAGGCACCAAAAATGCATTACAAAACAAATTGGAATTTTAACTCAAAATCAGATTCTATTATTTTATTCACACATGACATAACATCGCTGTATACCTCCATTCCATCTGAAGACGAACTCTAGGCCCTAAAACAGTACCATGACAAGAGAGATACCCTAGACCCACATACTGAAACCCTGATCAGATTAGCTGAACTAGTTTTATCATTAAATGCCTTTTCTTTTGACAACAAATTTTATAAACAAATGAAGGGTGTAGCCATGGAAACCAAAATGGGTCCCTCCTATGCTAACCTCTTTTTTTGATTACATTTCATAACTACACAGGTGCCCTCCCTGCCTTATATTATAGATATATTTATGATGTTTTCAGTATAGCTACATGCACTGATGATGAACTCAATCTTTTTCTTGAGCACTTCAAAGTATTTGCTGTATGATATGCCCCCCTCCAACAACAACAAAAAAACACAACCAAAAAAGATCTTCATTTTCAAATTGGGTTGTTTAAGTCCACTGAGTGTTAACGAATGGTTCAGCTTTTTATAAAATTTTTAAAATAAATATTTTTAAGGTAATAAATAAATGAAGGTCATTTCTTTCTTTGCTTTGTAAACTCGTATTTTTAATAATAACTTTTTTTTAATCACCAGCATTTTCCTTCAGCTTTACTATATTGTTTAATTCTAATGGTTGTATCCCACATTGCATTCTGTTCTCATGTATTTTTTCCTGTAGTTGTCATTAACTGACATGTTTGTTTTCTGGCTTGAAAAAGAGCATTTTGCTCGAAACATCACCAAGAAAATAAAATACAACCATGGATTTGTAAGGTGATTTATCTCCAAGTCTAATTTATTTATTTTATCACCATTTTTCTACATTTATTTATCTCTCTCTCAAAGTATTTATTCTTATTGTTTTAAAAATATCCTAGTTTAATCAAGTATGGAAAAAAATTATAACCTATACGATGATATTTTTTATTCTCTCTATTAAACTAACCATCCTTTAGTTGCTGCATTGGAATTCTGAGTTTTCCATCTTCTTGGCCTATGACCAGTTTTTTGGCACGTTTTTGAAGGGTTTCTTTGGTACAAGGAAGATGAGAAGCCAGGTGAGCATATATCATAGAACGTTGACTAGATGTTAGTTTTCTGGACTTCAGCTCTATGCTAAAATACAGTAGAACACTCATGGATGAAAAATAAAGATTAATAAAAAAAGAAATTAATACATAATGAAAGAATAAATCTAAACGATACTACACTTATGTCAACAAAAAAAAAGGAGAATTCAAGCAACTTGCATGTTATTTTTAGTTACAGCACATACAACAAATAAATGCAATTCCAGCAACATAATAGAAGCAATTTTAAAAAATGTTTAAAATATCAGTATGAAGAGAAAAATTGTTCAATGTTAACTTTGACATTTACTTTTAAAATCATTCCATGAAAATAACCAAAGACTGTCTGAACAAAATCAATCCTTAGCAAATTAACTATATGGTATTCACATTAGTTACATTAGTAATTGTTTGATAATAATATATACTTGAATGTTCAATATACTGACTGAAGTTCACAACTGCAGCTTGCACAATTATCATGAAACTAAAAAGTGCTTGATACCAAACCAAGAAGTAAATTTTCAGTTCATGAAAATCTAATTTAGAATTTATTTCTTATAGGTAAATCCTCAAATGATTTTCACACAAAAAATATGGAATTTTATTCAGAGCACTTTAAACATACAGTGTAAAAATAATGGTAATATATAAATAATACAACTTACTTTAGAAGCATAATGTTTACATCTCCAGAGAAAAATTTGCATTTTCCTTCTCCAGACAAATATGCAGCCTGATGAGAAAAAAAGTTAATATCAGAAAAAATTGTAAAGTAACCAAAGTCTCATTTTCATGAAAACACAACATTTAACAGAACTTCTAGAATCTTTGATTGTGCTGTTTACAGGACACTCCTCCAATAATTCAGTTATTCAATGTCTATTATAATCTAATGGTTGGGTATGAGAAATAAGATGCATGTTAGACTAGACAAGATCCTATCGACAGTAACAGGTGGTTTGGTTGTTTAGCCTTAACTGGACATCTCTGGTACAATGGACCAGCCAATGTTATTGAGAAGCTATAGATTTATGATTTTTTTTTAAGTATACCCTCATAAAATTTGGTAAAAAAGTATTTTGTACCCAAAAATCAGAATTTTTAATAAAATATTTCTATAAATATTTCTGTGAAATTACTGAGTCAGTCCGACTCATTACTCTGACTGCTAAAAAATAAAAAATACTTTTTTCCATCTTACAGTTTTTATATTTAACTTTTTATAACCTCTAGAATCTCTGAAATGAAAATCATGTGTTTTTAACGTAGAATTTTATATTTTATCTTTTATTTTCTCTACAAAGCACTAATTGTAGCTGAATCATTAATGTAGATTGAAACTGAAATGAAATATTGAATATTATGAAAATTTTCTTTTTTTTGTTCTTCTTCGATAATTGACGTCTTCAAAATCTGATTTTATAACATTCACAATTCTTTCTGTATACTTTTTTGCATATAGTTTATTTTTAAATTTATAAGTTTATTGCCTGGCTTGTAAGACATTCGGCTTCCCTCATGTACGAAGAGCAATACATTACATTGTAAACATTATGCAAATGTGAATGCATACATGCAGCTTTGGGTTATTGCATTTGTAGTTATTTAAGCCTGAATTCTTTTTAAGTCTTTCTCGAAAGAGAAGTGAATTTACCTTTTGAATATGCATTTTTCAAACACACACACTCACACACGTGTGTGTGTGTGTGTGTGTGTGTGTGTGTGTGTGTGTGTGTGTGTGTGTGTGTGTATAATAATCACTAAAAAAAAAATTTCCGAAAACAATTGCAATTTAACAATTTTTCTAACCAAGATATAACAAAATTACAAAAAATGTTAATGCTATAAGCATCAACTTCCCTTACTGCCATGTAACACAATCAAAATGTCTTGTTAACTTATATTTGTCACAAATTTCAAAAGACCATTGCAAGCTTGTAACTTGAAATAAGTAAATATGCTCTTCTTATTGGTTATAAACAAGTATGTCAAATAAAATGATGTAGTTTTTAAAAAAACCTGCAGAAGTTAAGGATTGATAAAAGTTATCTATATCTCAGTAAATAGAGGTGTTAACAAGTTCACACTGAACATTGGACTTTAGAATTGTTTACAGATTGTATCTAAAATATGATAGTAAATACGTTGGGTTTCTACAGTTATACAAACTAAAAGGGAAAACTTGTAAGTGCTTGTATGTCATATAACAAAGATTAAGAATTTTTTAAATATTTTCTTTGAAATTAAGAAGACTTATGTGATATAAAAATGTGTATTATGAGCTACATTCTAATGTTAACATTTTCCTTCCCAGAAAATGTATTTCCGATAGATAATAACCACCACACACAGTTTATCTACCTTCCTCAGCTCTTTCATGCATCCTCCCAAAAGATTTGTATGTCACTAGCCTTGTGAAAACTCCCACTTAATCTCATGTGAATTTGTGTCACTGCATGATAATGTCATCATGCAGCAAAAGCCTTCCACCAACAAGGGGGTGACACTCCTCCATGTGCACTAGCTCCCCCTATGAATTTGCACTTGTGAATCAATTTTTTGATGAGGCAAGCAAGAAAATGTGCATCAGAAGTAAGGAAGATGAGTGGGAACGTGTTAAGAGGGGAATATCAGTCAAAAATACATTTTCAGGGAAGGAAAATGTTAACTTCTGAAACAAATACTCACTTCCACACACAGTTTAGCTATAATCACACACAGAGGTGGTGGAGAGACTAATTCAAAAGCTACCTAGGTGAGTCCCTTTGATAAAGCATCCAAAGAAAGCCCAAGGGGTATGACATCCTGATAGCAGGGGCTCCATAGGGGCACACCCATGGGAAACTACATTTCATCCAGGGTATACTCTTAGCTAGCATAGGAAATAAGAGAGGCAACTAAGCCAGATATTTGTTGCTTTGTTGGGTGAAATTGGGACATGGCCTTTCAAATACTTACACACAAGATATCAATCAGCCAATATACATAGTGAAAAGGGCTTGTTCAGACTGTACTGTGTGTGCTAACATCCTCTACAATCAGACTCTTATGGACCTATACCAGCTGCATGAGGAGGGAACTGTACAAGTTTGTTTCAGTATGGATACTTATACACACCTCTACTCAACTATAAGTCTCTCCTTACCACCTGCAGGAGTAGTCGGATATGTAAAAGATGCATCAGTATAGTGTGTTCACCTCAACTCAACCACCAGTCTTTATAGGTCACATGCTAGCTAAAGGAGGAGGGCACCAACACATCATGTTGTTACAATACGGATACATTTATACACCTCTATTCAACTGTCTGACTCTGCAGGCCTCATGCCAGCTGCAGAATCAACATATGTTTGCACTGTAGTACAGACCAGTAATAGATTGTTCACCTCGATTCCATTGAACAGACACTAGCTGCAGGAGAAGAACTTGCGAGATATAGGTATTGAAAGGATTAGTATGATTATCTGCATCATCAGCCCATATGTAGAATGTGATTTATATATATATATGGAGTGGCCAGCACTACACTATCAATGTCACAATAGCCCCACTTCTCATTGTATTGGGACCCCTTGTTTTAGCCCCGATAGCTAGGAACTGGTAAGTGGCAAGGATCTCCCATATTCCAATCATTGAAGGGGAGGTTCAGAGAATGTGCTCAGATCCCAATCTGTCCTTCAGTATGAAAAGGTATTTTACTGAAGACTGCAATGGGTGACTGTGAAACCCTATAGTGAAAACCTTAAGTAGTCTTGCAGAACATCCCATCTCACAGTGGGCATGTGTAGAGCCATGGCAGACAGTATGAGCGCTTTCCGTTATCCTGTTTGATGCAGATTTTGGGTAGATATACCCTGGAAGGCAATACTAGCCATCTAGTTAGATCCTACTAAATGAAAGAGGGATCCTAAAAGGAAAATGGTGCAAATACCACTCAAAGACAGTGAGATGAAGGTATAACGGCAACATGTAGAAGCCAGAAGGTATAGAAATGGAGATGGATGTGTGAAGAAAGTCCATGTATCCACCTGACAAAGCTCATCTAAGAGCCAGCAAAGAAGAGGTGGAAGAGAATGAAAATGGTGATGAACAGAATGAGTGTATCAACATCCTGAGATGAAAATGTCAACAGATAAGTCAATGGGTCCATCCTAGAAAGGAAGAATGAATGTGGTTCCTGAAATTAGGGGTCCCAGGATGGGACAGTCGAGAATGGGATCATTAAATTAAGAAGTCTGTGATAAGGCACATGGAACTGTCCAACCAGACACATGAGCCAAGCCAGGTCCAAATTGTCCAATAGTACAGAGAGAGAAAGAAGGAAGGGAGAAAGGAAAGAAGTATGGTTTAGTCTCAAGTGGTCAAAGTCTAAGAAAGCAACAGCTCATATGGGGCATGCACAAGATTGAGCAAATCCCAAACAAGGTCTCAGTCAGGCAAAAGAGGAGAACAAAAAGAGTGGAACAGATAAGAACAACATTTGGGTATTAAGAAACAAGAAAAGCCATGAACATTGTCACCCAACAACAAAGAAAGGCTAACACAGAGAATCCTTTGCTAAACAGGCTGGTAAAATAAAACAAAAGGTGGTGAATATAAGTACCTCCTTGAGGAAATGGGTGAGAGAAGGACCAATGACAAAAACCCCTCACCAAAGGCAGTAGACAAATACAGTGGAAGGACATGAAAAAAGTGACAAGAATAATAGTACAGTAGTGGACAGTCTGGTGCAATTGGTGACAGACCAGGCAAATTCCATGCATGAGGGTAGAGAGAGGATAACCCTCAATAAAGAAGGGAAGTGTGAAAGTGCAAACCAATAGGGAGAGTTGAAAATGAAGAAAGGAGAGGAAGGTCCAATAAATGAGCACATCAATGCCAAAATGGTCAGAGAGAGATGCCAACAAAAGATTCCAAGACAGACAGTAGTGTGTAAATCCAAGGTCTAGAAGGATCAGCTGAATAAAGGAGTATATGCAGAGAAGGTGGTAAGACCAGGAATGGTTGAGAAAACAGACCGCCAGGGCTGAAAGAAGAGAAATAGAGGACTGTAAGAGAAGAAGCCCGGAGTAAGAAAGGGTAGCAAGGTGTTCAAGAGGGACATGTACAACCAAGATTAAAGCCAACAGAAGATCTAGGGGGATATATAGGTTACTCCACTGATAGGATAAGGACTGGCCAAGAGAGGTAGCTTGAAAACAAGGAAATTCCCAGCAAGTGCTAAAAACAGGTGCAGAAGTGTTTATACAACACCTATAAACCAAAAAAGCCCTGAAGCAGGAGCCACAAGGATGGATACAGCAAAGAAATGTCATGGAAAAGAATGAGAGGAACATGACCAAGTAAACTGCTAGTAGGAACAGAAATGGGAACATCAAAGAAAGGCCACGGAAAAGAATGAGAGGAACATAACCAAGTAAACTGCTGTTAGGAACAGAAATGGGAACAGCAAAGAAAGGCCATGGAAAAGAATGAAAGGAAAATGGCCAAGTAAACTGCTAGTAGGAACAGAAATGGGAACTTGCCTAACAGAGACAGACAAGGTATAGCACATTGATGGAGAGTAGACACTATTCCAATGTACCACACAAAAATTGTACCTCAATCTGAGAGAGAGAAGTATTGAAGAAGAGGGAGATCTGATTTGAGAGGTGGTAAAGGAATGTAGTATGTAGGATGGGCTTGGTCCAGCCACTGTAACAATTCCTAGAATAGAGGCTCACGAAAGAGAATAAAGGACCTAACAAAAAAAAAAAAAACCCAAGGTTTGCAAGAGCCACTATAGGAGATACAAGAGTCCCCAATCAGAAAGAACATCTCATGCAGAGAGAGAACAAGGAATGTAAAACCTGGTGAACAGATAAGCCATAGTTTGTAGGCAAAGAATATAGGCTGAACTCAGATGAGACAAAAGAAGAAGAGAATGTCCAAAATTACATAACATCAAGTGGGTGTGAGAAAGGACCCAGATACAAAGACAAGTCCTCCCCCCAACCAGGAAGCTACCATAACAGCCTTTCATAACAGGAGGGTTGTAGGAGAAGAGGAAACATCCCAGAATGGACTGACAGATATAAAAAGTCAAAGAAAAGAATGCCAGCCACTATTTGTGAATTTGGCAAGCAAAGACCCCACAATACCAACAAATACAAGAAAGACTGATGTTGAGGGGAAGGGTAAAAAACAAGGAATGGGGACCCCCCCACACACAAAAAAGAAAATAGATGAGACAGAGGAAACAAAGGGGTGGACAGTCTGTGAACTGTTAGATTCGATAAGGTAACAGAAGCTCCAAGTTCGTCAAGTGATTTATGGCAGAAATATCAGTTAGTTACAGTTCAAAGGGTAATAAAACAATGAAATTTAAGTATAAATGGATGTATACTGTTACGAGTTTAAAGCTATTTAGGATAAACAAATGTAGTTTCATGTTACAATTTGAAGTCATTATAGAAAACAAAACAAGGGTAATTTAGGAGGTCTGTCAAATTTACCAACCTAATATAGAATTAGGGTTGAGAAAATAACAGATAAAAAATAAAGTTTTTACTAACAAAAAAAATTAAGTTTACTTAGGAGGTTTTAAAGATTACGCAAATAATATTTGAGATTTTTCAGATGCAGAAAAGTATTTTTCATCTTAACATGAAAATCACTTTGCACTCAGAGCAGTCAACACTTCCACTCCATATATTCATGGATGGCCCAGTATGCCCAGGTGGTTAGGGCGCTCGACTCGCAATTTGCAGGTCATGGATTCGAATCCCCGTCACACCAAACACATGCTCACCTTTTCAGCAGTGGGGGGAGTTATAATGTGATGGTCAATACCACTATACATTGGTAAAGGAGTAGCCAAAGAGTTGGCAGTGGGTGTTTATAACTAGCTGCCTTCCCTCTAGTCTTACACTGCTAAATTAGGGATGGCTAGCACAGATAGCTCTCATGTAGATTTGAAAAAAATTCATAAAAACCAGTATATTCATGCAGAAGTTTTTAGTGAAAATACTGCACAGCATCATATCTAACTCATAATGAGCTTTTGTGTTCAATAATAAAGTTAATTCAATGCACAAAGCTGGGTGCTAAAATTAGCATATCTAACCTATGATGAGTTTTTGTGTTCAAGTAGGATGTTAACACTACTGAGATGGGTCAAAGGCCATGTCATCACATTTGTGGACTTATATTCAAAATTTTATTGAACTACTATTTTATGAATGCATGTCAATAAGTTTGGTATCAAATTGTAAATTATAATTCAAATTTTAATATTATACATTAGTTAATTTCTTAATTTAAAAGTATATATAAAAAAAATCCTAAGTATCGATTTCTGTTTGTCACGTGGTATGTTGAATGCAGCATTGGTCAGATTAGATGTTTATGTCCAAATAAAAAAATCTATTGTTTTTTTTACAAATTAGGAACTCAAATTACTGATATTGACAAGCTAGTATATAAAACAAGAACCTCCTATCTTTTCTATTTGCTGAGATATCAATTGATTTAGTGAATCAAACACAGTGGCCCAGCCCACCTCTTTCAATTTTTGGAAATGCTTACATACACCTACTTCTGCCTATGACGTGTGAATAACCAATCGAAAGCTCAGAATGTCCTCCACGTGATTCTCTGAGCCTTTGCAAAGTATTTACATGGGAAACCCTTTCTTTCCATGGCAGATTCCAATTGGTAAGGTAAGACATTATTGAACTTGATAAATCATTTTTTTAAATCCAAATACAGCTTACCTACTAAGCCTGATAAATTACAGTAGAATTCTGTGGTATTTATATAGTAATTTAGGATTTTTTGTTATTTCAAAATACATACATAAAACCTACAAAAAAATATTTTGTTTTACATTCTTCATGTGCAAAATTTGATAAGGTTTGGTAAGTTAAGGCAAACTGCAAATGAGTACAAAGTTCATAACTGGAAGACATAATTGTTTTCTATACTTCTATATTTACTGTTCTACGTTTTAAGAAAAATAATTGAAATTTATGAACTTATTTGTAAATAGTAATAATGTATGCATATATAATGTGTTATAACCAAAATGTATTTTACAAAATACTAGTTTACTAGAACACAGCCAAGACAGGCCACCTTGTACAGGCCAGTTTTATATTATTGGATACGGTAACGTGAGTGCACATGCGTCTTGTCATTCAATTTCTGTAACATTAGTTAGACACTGTTAAAACATCAATAAAATAAAAATAATAAATTCTTATATATGTGAAACATTATAAGATTAAAGATATTTAGACTAAATATTTGTTGTTTTGTGTTATAATTTGTAGTAATTCTAGAATGAAAAAACTTAATTTATATCTCTATATCTATTTTTTTTTTTTTATGGTTACAAGGTCAATAGAATTGAACAAATCCATACAAAACATACAATAGTGAAAATAACAGATAAAATATAAAGTTTATCTCTAAAAAAACATTTGATAACTATCTGGAGGATATTAGGAGGTTATGGAGATTCCACATTTGGAAGTTGACAATTTTCTGATGTATAAAAGTATTTTTAATCTTAAAATCAAAATTGCTTCACATGTTGGATAGTCAATATTCGAAAATAAAAAATATACAAACAAATAATTAATTACAAAATTTAAAACTTAATAAAAAAATCTGATACTTTGTACATGAATACGTTGTAATATTTACTGATAACCTGCAAAATTTCATGAAAATATGTGCACATTTTAAAAAGTTAAAGTATAACTACTTTATGGTTTTTTTCAGGAATATGAGCTGGGTGGAATCCACCCACCCGTATTATAAGGGTTAATTCAGTGTGTAAAGCTGGGTACTAAAAGCAGCTTATCTAACTTATGATGAACTTTTGTGTTCAAGTATGAATTTAATTCAATGTTTATGATGTATTTTTTGTGTGCTTAACTATAACATGAAATCAATGCTTATTCAGTTTACTTCTGTTAACTTTTAACATCTTTTGCCTAAACAGACAATGAAATATTGTGTACATAGCATGAAACAGAAAATTAAGGAAAAAGTCAGAGCTGCCATAACACAAAGAATTACTTACAGCACCTTAATTATTTCAAATTAGTTACCTGTTTGATATTAGTTAATAACTCATCCAGATCAGAAGGAAGATTTTCAGGCAACTTAGGTGCATCAATGGAATCTAAAGCTTGTCTCAATTCCTCACTATCACTACTAGCTGTGGTAGAAATCACCTTCCCACTACTGGCATCTTCCTCTCTTGCAGCCTTTATCACAGATTCAATTGCATCTTCAATCTTGACATTCTCTTCAGCATCAAGAGCAACATCCATGTTAAGTGATACAGCAACAGGAGATTCCTCATTGACTTCTTGACATTCCTGTTGTACATTTTGTGATTTATACTGCTGTATCAATTCAGCAACTGTAGGCTGACTCTTTCGTTTCTGTTTTTCTAAGGCACTGTAAAAAATAAGTAACCACTGTATATTCAAAATCTTAATGTTACGTAATGCTAAGTGACATTATACAGAACTTTATGCTTCAGATTTGAATTAAAGAAAAGTTTGGTATAGGTTAAAGGTGAAAATGTAATCAAATTATGAATGCATACACATTGACATACAAAGTATGCAACAACAAAAATAAAGCATATTTCAGAACACATCTAAGATTACTTCTGCATAAAAATTTGAACCTTTATACATTTTTAATTTTAACTGCATCACAAAATTATTATAATAAAGGTAATTATTTGAAGATTATACACTGTACAGTAAATAGACTCTAATTTACATTTTGTGTTCATGCATATACCAATTTTAATTAATTGCAGCTAATTCAGTACTAATACAGAAACACTTCATTGACCTGAATGCATTGGTAATGAAGTCTCAATAATATGGATAGTCAAGTCAGTCACCTTGAATACAATGGACACTTTTAATAGCATTCATTATTGAATAAATGTAAGAGTAGAAACTAACAAGATCTGGGATGCCACTGATAAACAAAAATCAGCTATATGTACAATAAAATTATCAGTTTATTATCTTACATCTCATCAATAGTTATACAAGTTGCACAATCAAAATGGTATATTATGCCATTATCTTCATATAAGTCATCATTTTGTTCAAACTAATTGATAAACATATAGAACACAAAATACATAGTACATGTATTGCTTTATTTTAGCAAACATCATGTTTTAATGATGGTGATATTTCTATGCATCTTCATTTTTGAGTTGCGACTTGACTGTAGCATAACACACTCTTATGGTTTCATAAACCAGTAACCATTCTGAGTACAAGTGTGTTTTGATTAGTTTATTTTCCTCTCCAAATGTCCATATAACATGCCTGGAAGATATTACACAATTATTTGCAAGTAAAGTGTATCAAATTAGTTTCACAGAACAAGTACATATGTATTAAGTGTTTACAAATTTTACAGTTAAACTTTCTGAAAGATGCTTTTACAAGAAAACAATATCAGAATATAATCATGGGAAATATTTGTTAAATTTTACCTCAAATGTTTCTTTGCTTTTTTCAGTGAACCATCTCCACTGTCTTTTATTAATTTAGCTCGCTTCTTGTTATCTTTCGTTATTGTATCTTTATGCCGTTTTCTCTGCAAATAAAAGGGTCATAAAATATAATAGGAGTGTCAATTTTAGCTGCATTTAAACTAATAAAATAAAATGAAACCCCACTCTTTGAATGAAAAGTAATTTACATTTATTTAGCAACCATTTAACAAAAAATTAAAATCAACTTGGCTTCCTAAGTAACTCAATTGAAAAATTTCTTTTTGATTAAATATTGATTTCTTAAGATAATACTACACATTTACATTAACTCAAAACAAGTTTAAAAATAGTAAAGTTTTAACCTTTTTAATGCTGGTAAAGCTCAAGTGCATTAGATTCCAAACATTCAATTTTTAAGATCACAAACCAAAACTACCAAATGAAATTGTATTACATTTGGTACAAATGTTTGAGTAGTATTAGATATACTCATGTAAAAAAATATTAATAATAAATAATTTAATTTAGTACCTGTATCAATTTTTAGCTTTTCAAATTTAAAAAAAAATTTGTCGATGATATAAGTAGCAAACATATATATTATGTATATTAATTAAAATAAAAGTCTTTTACTATATTACTCTGGTGGATGTGTGCATGTGTGTGTGTGTATTTTCGTCCCCCCCCCCATCTGAAACACTTATGTAACCCCCAAATAAATATGCAAATTCTGTATGATATGTATAGACTTATGATTGTACACCATTGACAACCCTTAAGGCTCCCATACTCACTAATTATAAATAATATTACCTGAATTTTTGTTATATAGAAATATTTATGTAGCTTTCCAACATATACAACACAAATCCAGCATTAGCAATAAGAAAAACATCACCGAAAACTAAAATAAAAATTCTCAGGTCTCCAATTATACAAGGAAACTATTTCTAAAACCACTATGTTCAACTTTCAGGTGTGACATTGTTGGATTACTATTTTAAAACTTGGAAATGAAAAAAATGCCATTAAGAATGGCATTTCTTTATGACATTTTGAAATTTCTCTCCTCTCCTTCATAATCATTAACTGTACAACACATCTGTTTTCAAAGTCGAGACACGTGCACATTTGTAAAAACCCTTCCTTAAGGTACGTACACATGAGATCATACCAATAAATTCACATCTCAGCTTATACTACCTCCATTTATAAAATTACCTAGATAAATATTAGAAAAATGTGACATCTGTACACTACATTATTTTGTAGTGCAAAAGAAATTAAAATAATGAGAATTATACTTTTTAATTCTAAATCTAGTGGAACAATAGTGCACTCACATGTACATTGAATAAGAATGGTTGTGATATTTATATATAATTAAAAGGAACTTTATCTATTTTTTTTTATAATTTTTCAAACAAAATACATCAATGCAATTTTTAAATAATTCAAATTTCTTAAGATTACTCAGAAATAACATTCCAGAACAGCGTATTGGTTAGAATGGTCAGTTTCACAAATGCATTAACATTTCAATTTGAAAAAATATCAATTATACTTTATTACCTTACAGCAAGCAAAGTTAATCATCACACTTCTTTAGTACATAATAAAATATGAAACATGAAATGATTAGAGCTGGGAGATAAGTGGAATTTGATCATGAAGTGATCATTCTCATGTTAGACTTCAAGAGTTGGATTAATCAAAAATAGTAATAATCAGAATCACTCACTTCAATTAATTGATTATTATCATGATTATTTTTGTTGTTTTGGCCCAAACCTACAAAGGGGGCTGTGTGTGTGTGTGTGTGTGTGTGTGTGTGTGTGTGCTATTTCCTCTACAGATAACCAAACCTCAGATTTTAGTGTTACCACTTTCCCACCAGAGGACTATTTTTGTGGGTCATAAAACTCATCAATTAAGCTAAACCACCTTGAACTAGTAAAAAATAATCATGGGAAACCATAATGGCAATATTTAGATTACTTGTAGTTGGAATAATTGATTAATTGATTATTTGCATAACATTAATCAAGTTAATCATAATTTTGATTAATAGTTTATTTTATATGACACTTATCAATGTAATTAATAACAATAAGTAATCAATTATATTGATTAATCAAGTTTATCGCCCAGCTCTAGAAGTGATACATATCTTCTCGAAAATTTTCTTAGAATTCTTTTAAAAGCATGAAATTTGTCATGTTTGTAAAACTTCCGTAACAACAACACAGTTTTTCTCACTATTTACATACAAACTTGTATCTAAGAAAAACTGTTTACACCAATGGAAAGCATTAACTCATTTATTTTAGATTTTTCTCAATTATGTAAGCATGTATAATAAACAGATTTTATTTTTACTGGAAGTGTACTTGATTTGTTACAATCAATGTAAATGACATAAGCCTCCATTCCTTTAGTTTTACTAATTATTTCAAACACACAATTATTAAATTCAATCCAACCTATACAACTTTTTAAAAATATTGTTTAAATTTCCATTCTTTATGTATATTTACAGAAGAACATGCAAAAATGGGGTTTTAATTATTTCCAGCAAAATATCTGTTCCGATCTCTTATGCTATTCTTCCTATAATTAAAATGGTGCTGCCATAAGAAGTTATTTTTACTTAACTATGATGTGTGAATCTGTAACTTCTTGAAAAATTATGGTCTGAATAAACTTAAAAAAGTAATTTATTTTCAAATATCACATGAAATATTACAACTTATTACCTGTTCATTAAAATGAATCATTCACATAAATGTTTATACTTATTTTTTTCGTACAAAAAGCCAAAATATCTTTGGGTTATCTCAAAAGATAAAATACTGCCAACCAAAGTAATTCTTAACACACACACATATCTAACTTTGGAAAAATATTTTAAATTACATCAAAACCCAGTATGCAATGGATCAAAGATACAGAGGCACAAGTCGCATACTAACCCTTCTTTTGTTAACTTTATGTTCACTCTGATTGCCTTCAGAGTCAGAATCCGTAACCACTTTGAAGTCCAAGTTCCCAGTATTAATGTAAAATCCTCCATACTGTGTTGTCAAGGTTGATGGAACAAGCTCATCGTACTACAAAAACAAATTACATACATTCATATTATATACACACACACACAATGAGAATGAGGTATACACTATTGCATTACAAAGTTATACAAAATTTCTGAAATCTGATCAAAATTTTTATAAGAACATTTCCTTATTCAGCAGTTCTAGTTTTCAAATCAAGTAATGACCAGTCCTTAATACAATGTTACAGAAACAAGCATAATCAGCACAAAGCAATTACAAAAAACATCTTGAAGCAACAGAACAAATATAAGAATGTTAATTTAATCAGGTTAACCCCAAAATCTACTTGAAAAATGCACAAGAATTTTAATTTTTGACCATCTGATAAAAATTTTCCTGCTCTGATAAATACTTCTATTAAATAAATAACTTTATCCATTAACTATATACTAATTTCACACTGTCAAAGAATAATACAAGGAATCCAGTGCCCTTGTTTTTGAGATATAATACATTGAACTGGCAGCATTAAGCATTTCCAATATGATATAAACAGATTAATAGAAGCAACCTGAAAGTTTTACACAGTAAAACTATCTGGTACCCAGTAATTAAAATACAAAGATCTGTAGCATTTAGGTACACTGGTGTCAAGCAGAAAAGCAAAAATTTTCCACAGAACTGTTAAGTGAAGAATAAACTGAACCCAAATATTAGAGGAAAACAAGGAAACATTAATGCAGTTTAAAACACCAAATTCTTTACGAACAAAATTGACCAGGCAACTTCTGTACTATATGTACTATGAGAACAAAAGCAAAAAAAGCAAGGTCATGACAGAAAATCATGCTCTATTTGATAATTGTGCATCTTAACAATAGTCCTGCATCACAATTTCAATTGCAAAAAGCTCCATCACAAGGTTTTCATGTCCAAAGCACAACACTCCTTCCTGCAAGTTTTCCACAAGCAATCTACTGCATGAGAACAATGGTTTTCCAGTTCCCATTTCAACAGTACAATTGCACAGAAATCCATAAGTACTACTTAAACAACATGATCAGCATGCATTCATATGGAATCTCTATTTTATTCTCCAGTTGTTTGATGTATGCAACAATTGAACAGTTATGACATGAAATCAGCTCTGGTACAATTGACTTTTGTCAGATTTCCATACAGAGATTTTTCATGATTACTTTAAGTACTGCTACCTGGCCAACAGGGATGAATTTTGCCAATGACCTTTGTTTTCATGGATTCTTTCCCATAACAAAGTATAATTTTTTGCTTATCATGGCAGGAGTACAATTTGTTGCAAGTCCCTTTCTGAATGGTCCTGGTACCCTAAAATAATCTATAACCCTTTGTTTTCTAATACCATTAAGTACAAGGGATAGCCCTGTCTTTGAAATTCTACATCTCCAATATGAATATAACTTTATGGTCTTAGTATATGAATATTGTGCAATTGAAAAGGTTGTTACACATACTCCCACAGCGTGATCAGTTTTCAGTGGCATCACACCACCTACAAAATGCCAGACAATGTCAAAATGTAGTTCTGATACATGTCATTTCACTGCAACTTTATGTCAGCTGTGATTGCCATATAACTAGATTTGCATATTCAAAATTGTTTTAATATAATCTACTGAACTTGACACTTGGTTTGCATAACAAAGAACTGAGGGGTGAAAAAAATTATTTCATAAGAGATTTTTCCTGTCACACTTCTAATGCTACCAATTCTGATCATCTTTTAGTAAACATAGTTGTCCCATGCAGTGTGTTACAACTTTACTGTATTCAAATATTAAAAAAAAAACATGATAATCTCATAGCTTGACACTGAGAGTTATACAAACACCTAGGACTGGCTGATGATGGATCAAGCGAAGAGATTCTAAAAGTCAAACAGCAACTTCTGAAGTTTATGCACAAAGAAAATCACAGCAGTAGATTTGAAGGACTTGTGCCAGAACAAGTATCTAAGACAATACAAACATGTAGTAAACTCTTGAGATTTAAAGATGATAGGGGACCTTAAAGAATATGACTAAATTCTAAATGCCTGACACATTCCATAAGCCTAATGTGACATCACTGCTTGGTATATTCTTGGTTATATTTACCTTGTACTCACAAGTCATGGAATAAAACTAAATGACAAAAATTAGGAGTTCCAAGCTGGACAAACTTGTCTGCTTCAAATTTGTTTAAAAATATATAAAGAAAAATATTCATGCTTTTAATGGAAGCCTTTGGTAATAATGCTGTTCTCTATTAGTCACGACACTGTTTCTTTAAATTTGTATCTATGTAGAAGATCAGGTTAGAACGTAACATACTACAAATTCCATATAACAATGCCCAAGCACATAAATGTATAAACTTCCTTGAATTTTCAGTACAAGTATACATAAATATATATATCTCAATCAAACTTAACCAATAAAATTATGTTTCCATAATTTTTGCCAACTGTGCAATTTTACAAAGCAGACTATGCTAAATTTTCAGCATAGTCTGAACAGACCTTTGAAATAATATTTGCAGTTATAGAAGAATGTATTTATTAGGGGAAGCTTGAATACCTGCTAATAGAAAAGACAAAAATAAAGACTCTTACAACTGGATTGGACCTTTTATACTTGCAGTTTTGCTCACCTGGAAAGGGGGATGATTATTGTAATGCTGTTTGTTGAGTCTTAAAAGCCTGCTTATATCATGATAAAACTAATTATCACGACAACAAATTACAAAACTTATGGAGCACCAATTTTTTGTTTTGTTTTTTTACCTTCTTTAAAACTAAAATTTCTAACTCATTTATTTTTGCATCAAATGTGATTCTCCTTACTGCTTGATCGTTGTCTATGAAAGGATCAGTTTCATCATACCCCATGCCTCTATCTACATAATCTTCCCACTTTCCAAAGTTCTCCTTTTTTCTTCCAACTTTAGGACCCTATTGACAAATGCAGATTGAAAAATTAATATTATAACCAAATATTAAAAGCCAGAAGATAAATAGACACATTATTAAAGTAATATATGTATAAATACAGCATAAGTGACAACAGCCCATACACACACAATATAAAAACATACAAGTTCAGACCACATGCCTATTTCAATAATTAAATTAAAATTATACATCTCATTCAATCAGGTGTGGACAGGCTGTTACAAAGAAATGCAGTTTGACCTAAGAAAGTTTAAAAAAATTAATTAAATATTAAAAGAATGCTACTATGGCAAATTACAAGATATTTAAATCAAAGTACCTTAGATATAAGCTTACAAAGGGATAAGTACACTACATGTAAGCAGCAACTGACAGAAGCAAGTAGATAAAAGTCATATTGAATCAACCTCAAGATGGCTGCACACGGGTATGAAAGAATATGCAAATTTAAAGATACCTAATAAATTGAGCATGTTAAAACACAACTTAATTACTGAGAGGTTCTTACCAAGGACAATGAAGAACAGAGCATCTGTCTAAAAGTTATTAACGAGCAGAGGTTTTTACTTAACCAAATCAGTTCAGCATGTATCTCTATAATCATATTTATAGGAGTTGTATCAAAATTAAGTTATTACATTCCAATTGTAATTAATGGAGGCATTTATTACAAATACAAAAGTTTGACTTACATATTTCTCTTCAAACTTTCTAGCAATTTCCATCAATTTATCTTCATCTTCTTCATACGGATCACCCACCATATTAGTTTCTCGATTCTCTGGCTAAATTATAATTATTTTTGAGATAAACTGTAAAGTCAAAGATTATATTCTTCAAAGATCTCACACAAAAAAAAATTTAATAATTTGTGTTTAATTTCATCACTTACTAGTAAACATGAGAGTTAAATAAAATGATAATCAACCATTAAAAACAAACACCAAACTCTTTCCCCACATCTAACTAACCTTTCAGTAATGTACTTACAATAAACTAAATCAAATAATTTAAAAATAGTATTAAATACCTCCCCCCAAAAATATATTAATATATCAAAACCACTCAATAAATTGAACAATCATTACTAACAAGTAAAAATAATAATAAAAAATGTTTAATTGTAAACATACTTTATGAAATAATTCAGCAACAGCCGAATACATGATACAAGTTGCCTAATAGATGCAAACATTTATAGAATAATTAACAATGTCATTAGAAATCAAGAAAGATTAGTCAATACCAGAAGTAAAAATCCAGAAAAATAAAACTGCAACAAACTTGAAATAAGAGATCAGTAATCTTGTGATAACAATAACCCACTTAAACCTTAGCTTCTGCAGTTAAGCAAAATAGGTCATCACAAAAACCTTACATCATAGTGAGCATCACAAAAAATGATGAATAATTATTCACAATGCTCAAAACTTATTATCACTACATTTGGCACTCTTGTCCAGTTAGCAATTATAATTCTTTTCCCGCTCTTGAATAATTGGTTTAATTTTTATAGTACACTCAAATCATCTTTTAGAAGCACAGTCCAATACCAAATAAAGAGAAAATAAAGAACATTAGAAAACAGGTTTACTATATATATTAGAAATAAAAACCTTTGTATTAAT
Source organism: Limulus polyphemus (assembly GCF_000517525.1). Classification (NCBI taxonomy): domain Eukaryota; kingdom Metazoa; phylum Arthropoda; class Merostomata; order Xiphosura; family Limulidae; genus Limulus; species Limulus polyphemus. The sequence continues at coordinate 148,986 of NW_013666766.1, forward strand.
TCTTTCAGCACGGGTTCAGTCCCTGGGACCGACCTTGTAACCATTTTCTGTTTGTTATAGATTTAATGCTATAACTTTTAAATTAGTAAGCATATGTTACTGGAATTTGGCAGATTTTCAGTAAACATTACAATGCTTTCATAAGCAAAATATCAATATTTTATTTTATTTTAATTTTTTTATTTTTTTATTAAGTCTTAAGGTTTGTTAAGCAATGTGTTACTCATGCCTTTTCAAATTTCACATTCAAAATCTTTATAAGGTCCAGATAGTTATCAGACATTTCTTAAGAAAAAAAGTTATATTTTATCTGTTATTTTCACTAACAAATCTCTGTACGGCTTCAGTAGATTTGACCAATCTTGTAAACACTAAAAATTAGGATATAAATTATGCCTCTTATATACATATAATACATATACATATAATTTTTATTATATTGACGTTTAAGCTCTGATGTTACCATATCCAATAATATAAAACTGGCCTTTAGTCTTTAAAAAGTGACCTGTCTTGGCTGTGTTTCAGTGGAATAATATTTTGTAAAATACAGTCCCAATTCAATTATATATATATATATATATATAT
>NW_013666766.1:150123-154841 GCF_000517525.1 Limulus polyphemus
GTATAATACTAAATTGAATTATAATCTACAGTTTGATATCAAACTTATTGACATAAATTCATGAAATAGTAGTTTAATAAATTTTGAATGAGTCAACAAATGCAAGGACCTGGCCTTTGACCTGAGACCCGTCTGGAGAGGGTTAATAAACTTTTACTAACAAGACTAGTCATATCAAAAATATTTTGAAAATATATCTTATTTTTCTACAGCTCTTTGTCTTAATTAGAATAGTAGTATCTTCTATAAAAGCAGCACAGCAATAAACAAGGTTTTTTAATACCAAAAAAAAAAAAAACAGTATTAGAGACTACATCTTGCACTTTAGTTTAAGAATAAGAGAAATGTATTTGTATTCTGTGATGCTTTACACTCTTGGGAAAAAAAAATGGCAAGTTATTGTCATCTTTTTTGTTGTATAACTAGATACTTTGGAACAAAAACAGGACAAGCAAAAGAAAGAGAAAAAGTAAGAAAGCTGAGGTAGCAACAAACTGCAAGTTCCTTCCACATTTACTTTTAAAACACATATCACATTCAGATTTATTCACTTCAAACAGCACAGGTTTTTTTGGCTGTGTTTGTGAAATGTGCCATTTGCTAGTAATGGTTTGAGCCTTCTTTTTAGTACCAGTATGACATACATATCAATCTTGTCCACACCATTAAGACTTTAAAATTACTTTTACAGATACTTTTAGCTATTATGAAGTTTAAATCACACCCATGGATAAAACTCATTGACATAGCTGATTGGCTAATATCAAATAACACAATAAGAGCTTCTTCGAACTCAAAGTCTCATTTGAAACAAAATCAACTAGTTAATTGGTGAAATGCAGCTGTTTTGAGAAAGTTTTACTTAAATAAAATAAAAATATAAAAATTTTGAAACAAAAAAACTTAGATAAATCCAGTCATAAATTTAAGTTCACAATTTACTTTGTACTTCAATGACTAAAGCAAATTGTTGCTTTTTTAACCTTGTTCTCCAGAATTTCAATATCATTTTGTAATTCTGAAACCAGATTTATAAATGGATCAAGAATACCATTATCTGTCTGAGTGACAACTTTTTTAAGACTAGCAGTCACTTTAACAGTTGAGGATGAATGTGTATATACTGGTATTGGGTGACTGAAGAAAAATATTTGTTTTTATTTAAAATTATAGTGCTTGAACTTGTCAAGTTAATAAGATAGTTTGGGCTTAAATGTATAAGGGCCTACAACAGTGGTTACAGGTTGTCTTCTGAATGTATGGACTGGCCTATAAAATTATACAAATCATACATTTTTAATCCTCAATTAGTGGGGTAAAATATTTGTATCCTAAATGTCAGTGTGGGTCAAAATGACCTATGTGTAATAAGCTTCAAAAATATTATCTTTATAATAAAGTGTGGTCAGAATGACCCACAGGTGACAAACAATTACAACAGTAAGAAAGAGAATTGCAACACCACATTCACTGTGCTCAACACTCAAGAACTGACTGAGAATAGAGTTCAGAAAATATCAGGTAGAGAATAGCATTAGTTGAGTTGGAATATCAATTGCAAAATCAATGTGGGTCATTCTGACCCCTCCCTACCGAATGAGGGCTTATTAACTTCTTATATCAATAGGATTCTAAATTTCACTGGCTCTAAATATTTGAATGTCTAAGTATACATTGCATTGCTGTTTAACTTAATAAAAAGAAAAACAAATGTTTAATCATAAATAAAGTACTGCAACTAACCAGGTTTACATCCAATAAATAATGAAAAAGCTATTAAAAGATGATTATTATTTAATTTGTTTATGACTCAATACAAAGCCAGTAAAACATATACCCTCAACATAAAAAAACAACTGTAGCTTTGATTAATATGCAAGAAATGTATGGATAATAAAACATCTTGGTAAGCTTGTTTCTATTTAGTAACATTTCAAACAAATGCTCTTTTTCAAGCACTCACATAACATTATGTAAATAATGCTTGTTCAAAAAAAAAAGAAAAAAAGGCTGAACCTGTATTGTATCACACCAGGTTTTAACTGTCTTCAGATCGTGCAAGGTTGATAACAGATGTCGTCATCCATGAAATGTTGGAAACAATCTTGAGTTGATATTTTGAGTAAATTCATTGGGTTTAATTTGTACTAACCATGATTGAAGCAGGTTTTTTATTTTTAAGGAAGAAAATATGGACTTTATATGGCATTCTTTTATAGGAATTTAAGCAACCAAAAGTTGAGTAGAACTTCAACATTATGTAAAACTTAACAAACACCATCATCATGTCAAATTGTCAAGTAATGAGTTCTCCTGTCATGCAACAATGACATCATCTACATAAACACCATTATTAACTACATACCTCAGAGTGAACCAGACCACCTGTATAATGTTTTTTTGAAACAAAGCAAAATCTATACAAGATCCATAAATTCAGAAGAGTTGAAATAAAATATGTGGATCTATTAGCTTGATCTGAGGAGCCTTTTTCTGTGGCTTTTTCTAAGGATACAGTAGCCATAGTGATTTTCCGGCTTCCCAATGTTAACCACTCTCACTGCTCTGGCCACTGCTATCAACGTCTTCCGATATCTCTGTGAACATAACTCGTCTTTAGGTAGAAATGCTTCTCTTCAGCTAGTTACCATGTGGGAAAGGGTATTTTTCCAAATACGAAGTGAGCCTTTCCTTCTACATAAACAATAAAAGTAATTTACATGAAAGTGTTTATTAGAAAACAAAATCAGAAGATATATAGCCTTTTAAATATTTTGCAATATTGGGATGGTTGTTCAGTCACCCCAACTCCCTCAGACTATAACATCCACATCTGCTGCACTGGTAACATACCAAGCATTTTGCTATTTTCCACTTACTTGCAAGCATTGAATCTGATTCTTTTAACATCTGTCCTCTAACATTAATGTAATCTTGAGAGAAACTCTGCTGGTTGTTCTTATATTTTGTGATTAATACTGGCTCTGTGATAATGTCTATAGGTATTGTATTACAATAATACCATCTTTATATTCCCTCCAGTTCTTCCAAGTTTTCAGGGTTGGTGAACATCATTGGATTCCTCATATAGCAGTGTTTATTCCATAAAATTTGTAAAAGAGTTGAAGAAATGTTGGATGTATCTCTCTCAAAGGTGGAATACCATACATGGTCTGGTTGACTCAGGGATTTATTGTGCAACTTATATAACTAATGTCATAAACAGTACTGGTTATCAGGAAATCTTTGGTTTAGATTATAATGTATTTTACACATCATCTTATTTCCATTCTGAATGTTCCACGCAGAAGCCTTAAATCAAATTTGACATTCTTAAAGAATACCCATATTAAGTAAATCATACTATTTGAGAAAAAGAATTAACAATTACTGTAACTTCACACCCCTGATTTTGTCTTAAAGGATGCATTTTTTTTTAGTGCTTAAGTTTACAGTGTATCAGGAACATAATGTTTACTGCCTCATTTGGCCTCATTGTACAGATAATCTACTTAAAAAATATATCTAAAATCAAGAATTAGGTGTTACTCTCCAGATACCAGAAAAATAACTTGATAATTGCCTTGAAAGAATTATACGATTATCACTGAATATGCTGTATTTTTATTACTCTCCATGTTTTATTTTCAGAGTAATATGTATACAATTATACCATTCCAGTGATGATCAACACTGTATGACTATCAACAAAGTAGATTGATATACAAGTAATGTTACTACAGCGGAAGTCTCGTGACGCTAGTAACACGTGATGAGTATCTAGAAGACTCACGAAGAGACAAGATGTACACTTTTATAGTATTTAAGCCGGCAAATAAAATGACGGAAGAATATAGTTGCAGATAGAAAGATTGAAGATGTAGACACAGATAATCGAGTCAAGCGGGCACTGTAAGTAAAGTGCGTGAATCGTTGTGAATTATAGCGTGAGTTTAAGTTAAAGTGACTGTGGAAATTAAGTGTATTGCAAAGTTGAATTGAGAAAGAATAAACTAGTTTTATTTAAGAAAGGACTTATATCGCAGAAGTTTCTTTGGAAAGAATTTGTACGAAACATTAACAAACGAACATTGATGTAACAGTACATTAATCAAAGTGTGTAGGGTTAAAAATAAACTAAGTTCTCTGCCTAAGGAATGTTTATGAAAATAAATATCAGACTAAAGACTGAAACTTGAAATAATATGAAGTGTTATATTTAATAATATTAAAACAAAAAACCCTACAGTTTAATGCAATTAGGATATAAAGACTACATTGAAGGATTACTGAACTAAGATTTTATAAACATGCAAGATGCATTGTGAAAGGTTAACTTTCAAGGAAGTGCTATCACCTTTCAAGATATATTTTAAGAGCATTTACTTTGACTATTAGTTTATCAAATATAAAGCACAGATTAAAAACCAAATATAATTTGGATTAATAATAAATAGCAAACAAATTAATATATTACATAAACTGTAGTGGTTTACACAAATATTAAAGAAGTCAAATTTGCTTGTACAGAAATTAATTATTCCTATCTCTTTAAATCTAAAATAAATGTTGAGATTTTCACATTTAACCCGATGACTTCCGGCTACTATCTTTCTTAGTAGGCAATGCAAGTGTGCATTTGTGAATTGAAAAAATGATAGAGAACTTATCTCTTAATGGATTTCTGATTTTATTTTAATAAATAGTAGCATAAAATT
>NW_013666766.1:155718-157515 GCF_000517525.1 Limulus polyphemus
TCTAAAACATATTTTAGGAATTTTTTCATTAAATTCCTCTTTAAACTTCATTAAAGAATACAATTTTGTACAAATAATTGAATTTTATGCTACTATTTATAAAAATAAAATCAGAAATCCATTAAAAGATAAGTTCTCTATCATTTTTTCAATTCACAAATGCACACTTGCATTGCCTACTAAGAAAGTTAGTACCGGTAGTCATCGGGTTAAGAAAAATGCAGTTAAATCATAATGGATTTGGAATAATCCAGTTTGTTTACAAGCTAATCAGCAATTATAAAGTCAAGCTTAGTCAATGCCAAGTGAATTACATCTAGAATTTTATATTTTCTTCATTGCACAATGAACTGTTAAGTAACAAAAATGTGTTACAAAAGAACATTCCTTTTAATTTCTTTCAATATGATTTCAGATTTTATAGTTCAAACATCACACACACAGGTTGATATACAATGTTAAAAGAGTCATATCTCTCTCTCTCTAAGGAAATAGATTACATTTGTACCATTTTCATCACATCTCCCCATGTAACTACAGGTTGATTATAAAGTTCACAATGTATAGATCAGACATGACAGCACTGACTGAATGTAAACTCATAGAGTACAAGCATTATAACAAATAGGATACAATGAGAAACAAAAAAAAAGCAACTCCAAGTAGTACAATGCTGCTACAATCCTTCTGCAATATTGCTTCTTAATTGGCAGTAGAGTTTTGGTAAGGCAGTTTTCTCCTACACTCATGCTTCCTTGATAAACTATCTCTATGAAAAGTAAACATCACTCAAACGTTCAGCTTCTACATAGGGTTAAGAACACACACACACAGCACCACTAGTAGCAAACTTTTTGTATCAGTTTCCCATGTGTCATGACAGAATATCATTTCTAGTTAACAACCCTCACAACATGCATATTACTAAACTTTTCATGACACACATAATAGCAAAGTTAAGTAATACACTGGACAGTCAATTCAAGAAACAAGTAACATACCTACATTTACTTTCTAGACAAAATAACCTTATTCTATCTTTACCCCACAACTTTTCTACCAAGAATGTTTCATATATAAACATACACGCACCTTTTGCTTACACTACTTCTACAATTAGATTTTCTAAATAGTTATTTATATATTGTTCTGAAAGTATATGTTTGGAATTTTAAGTGTGTTACAAAATCTAACTGATCTAGTACTTATACAATTTTGATTGAATATTCCACATGAAAAGACACAAAACCAGCTACAGGGGTTTGTATAATGATCACAACATTGGTAAAATGTATTTTACTAATCCAAAATACAATGTCATGTAAACAGCTAATATTCATACTTGCAGTGCTTGACATTAACACATACACAATAGCCCTGAACAAGTAACAAATGCATTCAGAAGAGTTGCCAATGTGACAGACTAGTCCAATGGGGTTAATGGCTTAATAATGAGTATTGCTTTACTTTTTAACAAATTCCAAATTAGTTTTCCTATTATTACAGTTTTCAATAATTCCAATTATCTAAGTAATCAAAAGATATTGCCATTATGCTTTCTCATTATCATTTTCAATTGATTCAAGGTTTGCCAGCTTAATTAGTATTACAACTCATGAAAATAATCATCTAATCAAAATTAATGTTTCCGTTTTTACAATTTGATTATTCCTCCTAACCAAGTCCCAGGTGAATGTAATTAACCTTATGATCAATCAATTACCATATTTTTCTGTGTGTATAAGACTCACCTTTTTACCCCAAAATTTGATGTCAAAATCTGCTTGCGTCCTATAC
>NW_013666766.1:158003-177599 GCF_000517525.1 Limulus polyphemus
TGAATAATATATATGTACATCTAACAATATACACATGCCATGTGTAAATATATTTAAATAGGTATGCATAGTTTAGTTCAATTGAATGTGTTACTTATATCAGTGGTAGTTTTTTCTTTTTCTTTTAAAAACAACTATTTATAATGCTCCCTAAATAATAAAAACATAAATTACAATGAAAGCAATGAAGATTTTGTATTTTATTTTTGTACATACAACAGGTTATATACTTAGAAATCAACAAAGCTTTTAATGTGTTGACACTGTAACAGTTGCTAGAACTATGCACCAAAGTGTGTGATATTTGTACATAATGTTTCCACCCTACAGTCATTTAGAATTTCAATTTACTACAGCACATCAACTTCTAAGGAATAACACTAGTCTCATTCTTATTCATTACTACCCTTTGCTTTCTACTATCAACCCAATGTTCTATATCCACATCATAACTTTTCGAACAAATTAAAACAAAATTTCCCTGCACAAGAAAAATCATGATAATTATTGCTTTCTTTCTAAACTTCAATTTTCTAAATAATATTTGAAAGTAAAATCAAACACTTTGCTAACAGCAGATTCCAAACAACTTGGACTATAATTTTCCAAGACCCCCAAGAACTCTTGTTTACAAATCTACACCACAAATCACACAGATAAACTCCTATTATCAGGAATTTCTTTAATCCATGAAACAGGCGGTCACTCACAATTACCCTCATTTATAATGACCATTTCAGTCACTGACTACAGGAGTTAAACTATAACCACACAAAACTCCTATAACTGAAATTAATGTGATAACTTCAGAACAATAGTGTTATCTGGTAACATTTTATCTTTCAACGTAGGTCACACAAGTACATGTATACTAGAACTACTATGTATAAACATACAATGCATGAGCCAATCTCTAGAATATATTGCATTTTAGTGTGTAACACACACAGCATATGATTGGATAATAAAAGAGATGACTAAGGTTTTCAATCAAATGACAAATATTAGCCTCTTACATAGCCAGTAAAATATGACAAATACAATTAAACCATAAAAATTCATAAATTAAAATTAACACAAGCACTACAGTAAATCATAATTAAAATATATGAAAATTTAACCTAAGCCATAATCAAGTAGCAAATACAGTTGTATAAATTTCAGTTGAAGTTAGTTATAAAGATTTAATTTTATAAGACAACCAGCTAAAAAATTTAAATAATACATAATTGTAATTCATTTTTCAGATAGGTATTCTCACACGTAATGGTGCTGTAGTTATTCAGTTAAAAAACAAGTGTCCATTAAAGGTTTAATATAGAATATATCAGAAAAAATTAACTGTTTCTATGAATAAACAAATGCAAAATGACAGATGGGCCATATTGTTTTCAAAATATTTTCACTGGCATTCAAGGCAAGGTTCTAGATTCTTTCAGACATAACACGTGTGCATCTGACACACTGATATTTAAACTTTTTCTCATAATACTACAATAACATGATATTCAAACAAGAAAGTACATATGGTAAGGTTGTGGCAATCGAATATTAATCATTTTCATAGTTAGTATCTTATATCATATCCTAAGACTAAATATGAATTAGTTACTTTCTTTAATTACTAGATACTAATACTAACTAATCCTATGTTTTTGGTGTTAGTCTGCTACTATCTTCAGGAAAGCCTAAGAAGGGCTATCTGGTGTGATTATGACCGAGATTTAATTTCAAGTCTTCTTAATAAAAAGGTGGTGTACTATTCACTAATCTCAGGTCTCCCTTATTAAGACTTAACTGTGTGATTGCTTTCAAAAAGAGTAGCCAAGTTTTGCTGACTTCTGAGCTGGATTGGTTGAGTGTTTTATCTGTTAAGTCACTTTAAAAACCTTATTTTATATTGTTACTCACTTGTGATCTTATTCTATTAGTTAATTATTTTATGACCTTCTATGTAATTATGGGCTATGCCAGTTCGCTATTTATTACATTCTTCTATGTTAATTATGCTCCCAAATTACAACTTTTTTTGATTTATTACAGTCAATATTCACAGAGAATGTTGCATATGGTGTTTCTGTTCTGGGCATTTAGGTGGTTTGGTGTGTACTAACTGTGAACATATTGTGTTGTGGCTTTTGAATACTGTACTGACTTTAGGCAGTTTACATCACGGCTCTTCAACTAATTTTATAAAGTGGCCAAATTAGATAAAAAAATTAGGAATAGGTGGGCTAGAGGTACTTTACTATGCATAGTTTTAAGCAACATAATAAATATTAAGTAATCAAGGACTGCTCTGGAGCCTAAAAAATCACAAACCTACTAATTCAGTCACCAATTTCAAAACCATAAGCCAACTTATTATACATTATACTGCATATGTAAGCAGACAAAATTAACTACCTGTAATTTCACTTACAGTTAACAGACATCATGTTGTAACTAGGATGTGAATGAAACATCAATTTTCATATTTTACTGCTATCAAGTGTTTGGAGGAAAAAAAAGCCAAATGCTACATCTTGTCATCAACAAAGTAAAAAAAAAAAAATCACAAAATGTGATTTTGATGAAGCACAGAGCAGACCCTATAAATGTTAGAATATTGAACAAACTTCACCATAATGGAATATCATTAAACTTTTAAACCTCTGTAGGACATCAAACACCAAGTATTTTTTCTGAAATAAAATTACTATACATTTTAATATTATTAAGTGTTTGTTGTATTGGTTTCGTACATCTATATGACTTAACTAATATTTTGTATATATCTCAATCACAAATTAATTTATGATGTCACTGTTTTTTTTTCCCATAGTTTTGTTACTTTTTAATATTTTTTTTACTGACTATTGGTGGGCTACTTGGTTGTTCCTTGCAGGCCTGATGTGGCTATATGCTATCAATTGAAGAACCCTGGTTTACATCTCTGCATGTTTTAATAGAAAAGTTTATAAATTGAGGAATATGGTTCTATGTCTATAATTTTCTTCCTGCTTGTTTTTCTATGCATACCTTCTTTATCAAGTGTTTTGGGTATCCACTCTCAAAACATTATCCTTAATAGTCAAATTTGTATTTTCAACCAGTTTTTAATCCACTGAATACAATATAGTTCTTTAACAAGGAAGCAAAAATTGAACAGTTCTCCAAATGAAAACCAACCAGACTTAACTAGCTTAAAATATTAACCAAGTATATTAAGTGCTAGCCTACATATGTACATAATATATCAAACATTAAAAGTCTATCCTTATCAGACTTAAGCTCATAACCCTGGGCTCAAACTAGTGTACAGAAACGGATGTCCTACCAAAATATAACCCTCATCCCCCACTCTAAACAGACTTGTCCTCAAGTTCAAAGACCATTAACAAACAAAATAACAAACCATCCTCAAGTAATCATTCTACAACACAATCAAACATATACACATACACACACACACACACTAAATAACAAGTAGTTATTCTACAACACCAAACAGTACAATCAAACACATACACACACACACACACACCCATGTTAAACTAGGCCAATGGCTGAGCCAAGCATGTCTTTTGTTTTCCTTACTAATTTACTATCTATTCAGCTCAAATGGTTCTAGATACTACTGGATAGGCACCAAAATAATGAACCAAGTTGTTAAAAAATCTGTCCTGACCATAGTTAACCAGGAACTTATGGCTACAGCAGATCTGAAGCTGATGTTCAACCACCTGAGCTATAAGGAAGAACATTCTGTGAAGAAAACCTCAAACTTATCCATTACAAGTGGTTCAATATGTCAAACTACTTTTATTCGTAATGAAGCAGTTCACATCCACAAAGAATCAGCTAAAAACCTTAAAGCCCAGTTTACAAAACAGCTTGTTCAAACTACTGAAGGTGAAAAACACTTTATACCCAAACTGATTTGGCCAAGGTAGGATGGTTGTATATATTACAGATGTCTCATTCTTACACAGAGATATTCTATATATTGAAGGTCTGGTGACAGTAGAAGTTATCTTAAATTTAACTCATCTGTGATACTCAAGTAGTTAAATTAACTGATTCCATTCAGGTCAGTGTGGCTTTATGCTTCAGACTCATAGCAGGGTAGTTGCAAGTTTGAAGTTTGCTCACAACATGCTGTTGTGTCCTTGAGCAAGACACTTTACCCCAATTGTTTCAGTTTACCCAGCTATATGATGGGTACCAGCTGATCGCTGGTAGGTTAACCTGCAATGGACTTGCATCCTTTCCAGGGGAGATAGGTCACCACTCTTATCTGCTTGTGTCAAGAAAGCTGGAGTTCAGCACCAGTTCTTAAATGTTATCTCAGCAGAAGAGAAGTTTAAATTTTTTGAATTGATCTAATTGTGCTCCTACAGAAGAACAGAATGATAACCTGATTTATGTAAATTATAATTCACTTAATCTCAAAATGGTTGCCATCCTTGTAATAAACTATGCTGTCAAGTCTTCAACTTTGTAAAAACCGCACATTTTTGTGATAAAGACAATCAAAAGTAATGAACAATGTATGCTTTTAAAAAAACTTTGTGAAGCCTTCATTTGCTTCTATGCTCATTCTCTCTTTGCTCTTACCCTCTCTTTCTTCACCTACATGCTTAGTATGTAACTCCCCTTTAACAGAAAAAGGATGGTGCTTTCTATCAAACATGTGTGTGCACACTCCCTCAACTAAATAGGTTTACTTCTTCAGCCATATTTTTTGCTTTGCTTGCGTGTACTCACAAGAATCAGCTATAGGATGACTTCACAAAAATGTTTGGTATAGGCAAATTTTCATTTACATTGTGTTGCAACAAGAGAATAAATCAATTCTTCATTAAATGGCTTTACAGTAGATCAATAAATTAGCATGTAAATAAAGAACTAAATCAGTTAAAACCCTTTTCATCCAAGCAATGCTGAGTACTCAACTAGTAAACTTACAAGCCAAATTACAATATTACCTTTCAACAAGTTTACTTATCATCAGGTACACAACACAAGTGGATATTGAAGAATTACATTTGAAAATATAACAGTTTAAGTGCTAATGAATAGTGGGGAACCAGAATATTTGTTTTTAGGATTTGCTTGTTTTTTCATTAATAATGCTTTCCCAATTTTTTTTTTTTGCAGTTTTTTGTTTTCCCTAGAAATTATGTGAAATGAACGAGTGGAAATGTGACCAGTTTTGTTTACATTGAAAAGTGCGAGATTGTGGTCATTTATGCAAACAAGTTTTTCTCCATTTCTCATATGCAGCTTGCTGTACAGTTCCGGCACTTGTATTTATAAACAACATTACTAATGTGGTTGTCTTGGAATATGTTTGATAGTATACTGCATAGCTTTGTGCCAGAAATAAAATTAAATCTAATACTTACATACATATTGTGTGTAGTAACTTTTCTAACAATTTCTCTGTCTCTCCTGACTTGAACGAGTGTTTCAGATCTACCAATGTCAGAACACCTCAATTTAACAGTCTTCCTAAAGTTAACAAAGAAAACTGCCCACTTTCTCTCAGGTTACAGTGCCTGCAATTACAACCTCAAAAAGTGTCTGACCTAGGTTTTCTCACTCTTTGTAACTTATGCTTCAAAATATATATAAAAAAATAAATAAATAAACAGAGTTCATCTTAAAGATTCAACATTTGGATCCAAATATTCATATGTTCAGTTATGATATTACTTCTCTTTTCAAGTCTCTGTCCAACAAGCTTGTGATATCGTCCCTTTCAAAATTAAAAATTATCCTCTATCTAGAACTTTTTTCCTTGTCATTTTGTTACTGAATTGTTAAAATTTGCTATAAAATATTACCAATTTTCAGTTCAACTATACACTAGGTTGATGGCATAGACACAGGTAACCCATCTGTCCCTGTGCTTTATAATTTACTTTCCACTGAACAGCATACTCTAAGCATTACACACTTTTCTCATACATATATATATACACACACACACACACACACACACTTCCAATCTACAACAATGCCAGTATTTTCTATAAAATTCATCACATAATAAGAAACACACAGAACTATCATTTCTCAACATCCTTATACACAGACCAAGACTACTCATCAAGTGTTTATCATAAAATCACCAACACAAGACTTAACCTAGAATTTAGCTCATTCCAGCTATAAAAACATGCATGTTAAAAAACCTTAATTTCTAATGTTACAACAATTTGTAATTTGTAAAGACATTATAAATTCACAAATCCACTTTCAAAAATCCTTTTTTTTTCACACATCAACAAATTTCCTATAAATGTCATCAAGAACACAGTTATATATTAACACTCATAAGAGTGATCAGTGTGATGTCCCAGATAATTTGAACTTAAGCAGAGAAATAAACACCTGCTCCTTACCCTATATTCCCAGTCTTTCACGTACCCCAAAAATATTACGGGTTCAGCTGTAAAAAGACACTATTAATGTAAAGGTTATATTTATTTTTACTTCTGGAACAAAAATTTTGTAATATTTTATCTAATAAATTCACTACCTGATAAATTCAATCATTTTATTAGATGTTCAGTTTAGTTGGTTACTAATCCCCTTTTAATATCATTTACCATTATAACTTACAACCTATAGGTACTAGAAAGCTACAAATAACTTACTAACACACAAAAGATTAATTGATAACTTTATTAATTAAGAAATGGTATTAATGGTAATAAATTAATTTTTTTTAGTTAACATTACCAAAATTATGAAAAAGCTTATTTATCAATATCATGCGTGTTTTTGTGTATAAATACTTTATATATTACAAAGTATATGGTCTTAATTTCTTATATGAAACAAACAAATCTTGTTAAACTTAAGTGAATTAATATGATTGCAGTATGCTAAGTGAATATTATGGTTTTCTAATCAATCATCATAAATTTAACTGAGGTTGTTTTAATTAGTCTTTTACTAAATAACTAATCATCAGCAATTATAGTTTATTAAGAGAATTTAATATTCAACTTAAGTTTGTTTTTCTTAACTGAAGATACTGTTTTATTAAAATGCACTTATCAATCAGTTTTAAAAAAATAATACAGGTCTGGATATTTTTGTTTTACATTCTTGTAAAACTTTTTTTTTAACAGTATAACAATTTATGCTTATCATTATAATTTACTGAAGGTACAATGCAATTTTCACTTTCTAATGAGGATTTTTCACTAATATATCCTTATTCAGTTCTTAATGAGTTTGGGAATTAATATTTTTCACTAATATATCCTTATTCAGTTCTTAAGGAGTTTAGGAATTAAGATTTTTTACTAATATATCCTTATTCAGTTCTTAAGAAGTTTGGGTTCATTGTGTAAGAAAAATAGCTGCTCTGCATTTAGTGAAAATAACTGGATTCTCATTGCTACATAACACTGCCAGTTTTTTAGGAAATCCACTCACTACTACAAACTGTACTGCTAGCTGGAACTGATAAAAATCTCCATGGTAACTAAAATGATTCTGGAAATTATTATTTTCCACCACAATTACAGATATTATCACTGTTAAAGTGGTACAGATAAATAAACAGCAACATCTATGTCATGAACTCTTTGACCCATATAATTAATGCCACAGGTGCCTACAAATATTTCACCATAGAAATCCAAGAATGAGTTGCCTCCCACCATGGTGGTGCTAATGGTAAAGAGTCATCTGTCACTAGTATTTCTGTCCTCCACCCTGTTTCATTGTGAACTTGACAATGTCAGAGCTTTCTCCATCAAACTTTCTTTCATTGCTTGGTTCTGTAACTCTTTGAAAAATGTTACCTTAAACCAAACAATAGCCAAGATGAAAGTTGGACTACTTTGTATTCTAACAAATCTGGTTTTAAGCCTCGACTCAAGTAGGGATGTCACATTTTGAAATTTTTCTAATCAGTTACTTTTCATGTTTGAACTTACTTGTAACTAATTAACTGGTTTGATTTAAGTCTACCAAGTTTAAGAGGTATTTATGTCATGTTGGGGAGCTAACACAGATCATTGGATTAATTAAGTCCATACTGATTATTAAATCAGTCCTCTATTTATGAACAAAATATATAAAATAATCAGATAAGACAATAAATTAAGATTACTGCCTTGTCTCAAATGCTCAGAATGGGACAGGAAGCAAATCCTTCTGCATGCTCTGCTTATGTTGTTCTTTGGATGATGTAATGCATCTAAAGTTCTAAACTTTTGATCCACTACTTGCTACTTGTGGTAAGGCCAAGCAAGAAAACTTTGACCATAATTACATTTTAATGCATGATAGGTGATGGCATAATCAAAACTAGGTATAAAATAAATCAAGAAATAACAGTTATAAGAAACAGTTAGGAAAAGTTTGAGCCAAAAGGACTTTAAAATCACACAGTATTTAAAAGTAATACCAAAGAGAAGTTTATTTTTTTGTATTTTAAATCATTCACAATAATCAGCAAACACAGACATTATCACTGAATCGCTTTTCATTACAGAGGTGACTTATTTGTTTCAAATATTCAAGCACAGCTACACAGAAGCTATCTGTGCTAGACATCCATAATTTTGAACTGAGAGACTAGGGAAAAGGCAGCTTATAAACAACTCTCACTCTTCTAATGTACTAATAGCCACAAAATGTGCTGTAAAAATTTTGTGCTAATGGGATGCAAACCATGGACCCTCCAACTACTAACCACTAGCCAAGCTTGGCCCATACTGAGAACAATCCTCAGTGTGTGAGAAGCAGGTAACAGGTTTGTACACATCTTGATTACTGACTATTGCTAAAAACATCTGCTAACATGTTAAAACTTGCATAGATAACAAGGTAAGATATAAAGAAAAGTTGGGCATGTCCACACAAGACTAAACTGCTGATTTTTTTTGATTTTTTTTAAGAGGAACAGTATTATTGGCAATGGTAGTGTTCACCTTGAATTATTATATAATCCTTTGTTAAATTATCGTATCCTATTCAGTTTATAATTTGTTTACCTTTTTACCAAAATTTCATATGTAATTGTAACATCCCATACCTCTTAACGATCATTAAACTGTTTGTTTAAATAAACATAACTAATTGGCATTCAAATATTCTCTTATTTGACCAAAGTAACTTGTTACACATTCAATATATCCTGCCACAATATTATATCTTCACTATAAATAGAACCAAAACTATTTGCTCTTTTCACCATAGCTAAACAATCAGAAAAAAAAAGTTTTGCTTAAGAGTTTAAAACCAACACTTAACTATTACTCTTTTTTCCATAATATTAATGCTATTTTCACAGCTAAAGAAAGTTCTTCCAATTTTCTAGAAACCCAAGTGCATAACATTTAGTGTAAAAAACTCATCTTCCTACAATCTGACCCATTTGTTGGAAATGTTAAGATAAGAGAAATATCCTGAACAGAATCAGTTCTTCTCAGCATTTTTACTATCTTTTTAGGTATGTTAATATATACAGTCAGTGTGTGTATGACTATTTTTTGTATATGACATCAAACTTAGGATACACAAACATTTACTAACTTGCCTATAATAATGATGAAAATAAGCCCTTGGAGTTCGTTTAACTGCGCAAAAAAGTGAAAACTAATGGGTATAGTATTATAGACTTTACATGCTTATTCTGCAAAACATATCAACAAAGCATAAAATGTGATCTAAATTATTTTTTATTTTTACCTTCATTGTTATGCCCGAATAACAGAATAACTTAACTACATAAACTTATCAATACAGTTATTAAAAATCAATTTAAATCAAACATCAATATAATAGTTAACTATATAGAAATTTACCAAGGCAAATCATTGTTCTGATAATTATTTACACAAAGCAATACATTTGCCTTAATAAATTTTACATGTATATGTATTAGCACGGCCCTCTACATTCTAATAAAAACGAACGGCATAATACAATTCACAACTACACTTCACAATGAGACATGTTTACACAAACGCTTTATTACTTTCTCTGAACCGTCCCCTACCTCACTGTTTGGGATCTTCCAATACGCCCCACCCTCCTCGACAACTGGATTAAAATACTGTATTTATATAAAAACTAACGACGCACGAGAATGATAAGCTCCGCGGATAACCTGTGACATATTACTACCGTAATAATCGACTCCGACATTTATTACGTCTTACTCCTAAATAAGTCAAATCCCACATTCGAAAAAAATGCTACTTAGCCTTAAGTGTCCTTGAAGATAGCCTAGTGATTCATGTCAAAGCTACTGACTTATGCCTCTTACCAAAACTTCACACAAATTATACAAGAAGCAAACCCATTCACAAGTACCATTCCATTTATATTTTCTACCTCCTTACATTTAATCATATATTCTAAAAACATATACTCCTAAGTTACGTTCAGTAAAACTAGAAGTATTAAAATCGGGAATGGTTAATACTAGTAGTAAATAAAGGGTTAATACCAAAATGCAAACGAGGCAAATCACATACTGAAAAAAAAGTCATAACGTTAATGGTAACTTACTAAACAAAACACCTTATACTAAGTTACAGAATACAGCAAACTTTTGTTTCAGTTTCATCACTCAGTTCATTGTATTTTTACTTATAATGTCAAAGTTTTCATTAATCTAGGGCTAGATGCCGTGCCGTTTATTTCTAAAGTTAAAATCCAAGTCTTTGTACCTTATTAAAATAATCTTTCTTACATAATAGACCGATGGTTTTTAAATATCTACTTTAAATTATCTGAATGATCGGCTTTAAGGTTCTTCGGATAGTGAGGTTAGCGTCGCCGACCGTAACCGTACTAACAGGCATTCCTTCGACGAAAAGCCAGAACCGAGCACTGTTGTTTTCAACATGGCGACACGTAAATTATATAAATTATCTAACAATTTTAACATTTAAACATTACTTTCCTTTCATGCAAAAACATAGAACTCCAAGACATCTCAAAAGAATGAAGTAACATTATATTAAACTTAGTGAATATTTGCTATCTGTCTTAGGAGTGCCAGTAGCAAACGTCCTTCACTATCTTTAAAATGCCTACATAAGAAACTAACGTTGCACCAAAAATGCCACGAAAAACGATATGGAAGCCATCATGGAGAAGTTCGACACAGGCAGAATCGTAGCTAACCGTATAGCCTTCACAACCTACAAAGGTAGCTTAACATCACTGTTCTTACCCGAGCTGATTTCACCAAGTCTGTATAGTTGTATTCCGGGCATGATTTGTCGGTGGTCTCACCAAGCGATAGGCAAAATCGTATGGTTGGTAGCAATTCTTTTGTTTTCTCCTTCGTAAAATTTTCATCAGTTTGAAAGGCTATCCGTCGTGGTTCGGACATACTTCATACCCATCTGTATACCTCAGTAAAATGACGAACTCCTCAACTGAACATTAAACCAGTTTAAAATCCAACAAATTTCACCGCCGTTTCATGCTAACACCGACTCACAATTCATGCGCAGAACTCATCATTCTACGTCTGTGTCATATGTATTCGCGCGCAAAACAAAATCCACGTGGTCTCAGGGCTAGTGTTATTGCCTGCGACGGCCTCTAGCGAGATTTGTCTGTGGCCTGTGGAGATTAGTGATAACGTAAACAATACAGACACGTAGTCAACTTATTTGTGTGTGTGTTAATATTGTATTCATCAAATTAAATAAAGATTAATATGACATATATATATATTGGAAAATATAAAAATTTGGCCAACAATTTATTCTACTTAAAAAGCGTTAATAATGGGGGGGTATCTATCTAGGGAGATTTTGAACGAAGTTTCGAACTGCTAAGTTGCTTACCTCGTCCTTAAAATGCCGTTATTTATTAAAATTAAAGTATAATGCAGACCTACCCCAGTTAAGAAATGAATCAGAACAGCGTGTTTTTATTAAAATCTTTAAATTTGCTGTAATACATAAATTTTTCAGACCTGATGAAGATATGTTTTAGCAGTTCGAAACGTTGTCCAAACTTTCCTAGACAGCCGCAGTACATTAACAACGCTTTTCAAGTCTAAATCTTCTTTCCAGCAAGAACGACCTATTATGTAGTAGCATGAAAACGGCATCCCTTGAGTTTCATCCTCCCTAGCATGCTCATCTAACGGTGAATCAGCAGTAAGTTTAAGGACTTAAAACGCAAAATCTGGGATTCGATTCCCCGCCGTGGACAGAGCGTAGATAGCCCATTGTCTAACTTTGCGCTGAAAATAAATACTCCACGACGAAATTGTCACGCTTTCTTTCACGACATTAATACGTGCGAGCGTGTATATTTGATTAATACATACTTATCAAAAATCATTGACAATATGAAACAATAAAATAATAACCTCATGACATATATTAAATTTCTATAAAATACACACATACCAAACAATGACTGATAGATTATGGACTGTATTTACCTGATTATTTAAATTGTATTATAACACGTGGCTTACATCTAACAAGTTATAACCGTATACAAAACCCAATTCATACAAGTTTTATGAAAGCACTTCAAGTATAAAAGCTAAGACAACAAAATTTACTAATAGGTACTATGTCATTATATTCAAATATTGCAGTATTAACACACATGATCAAGAGTAACGCAGTATACTGAATGCCAACGCGATATGTTCACGAAAATTTTTAATTTCGACGAACTAGTTTAGCGTATTCAAATTTTAGCTTATCGTCTCCTTGATGCTACTTCCTTATGCAGTTTTATTGAAATAATAAAAAGATACAATGATTATTTTGGACTCTTTACGTCACATTTAAAAATCGTAAGAGATGTTATTATTGGCGTTATGGAAAAAGTTTGTATAAATGCTGGAACGAAGGTTGAAATTAAAAATTTAAGTAGCATAGAATTTAGAATAGGTGCAACGTTATGGGTAAAGAATAACAATATTCAAAATCATCACATCCTAATCAATGGATGTAAGCGACAGACGTTTTTAAAAGTGTAGCTAAGACTATGGAAAATACACAACACTTCAATTGAGAAGCACAGAGATGACATCATTTATACAAACTAACTGAGGGTACCCATTAAGGAAACAAATGTTATATAAAGGACAATGTTAAATAAAGTTCATTTTCTTTTTTCTTTCTTTTTGTTATTAAATCCCTGATTACCTCATTAAATGCTAATTGCATACCCTGCTTTGTGGAAAGTACAACTCACTTATTTAACTGATTAAGTCTTGTGTTTTAAAAATCAAAGTCAAAAGTTTATTTAAAAAGTGGAAATGTGCCCTATTTCAGGATGATTTTATTTCCCTTCTTGGGCAAAAATCATGAAACAAGATAATCCATGTACATTGTACATACATACACATAAACAAACACACACACTGGATCAACTTTATAGTACAAAGAAAAATTTGAAGAAATCATGTAGATTATTGAGTTGTCAAAATTTTGTTATTTAAGAACATTTATATGCATAAAGTTGTATAAAAAAGGACAGTATCGGAAAGCTAAACTGGCTATATACAGAGTGAGTCAAACGTCCTGATTTCTCCCAGCGTTGTGAAGTAGTCGTGAAATATCGAAAATCTGCTGATAAAGAATGTTTAGGCACATTGAGAGCCATTTGCTACCTGATATGACGTCATAAAGGTCAAATCATGGTCACCCACAAACAAAATAATTTCGATTTAAAACCCGTAAGAAAATTTCTGGGGTAGTATCGTTGCGCACTTCAATTTTTGTATTGACACATTTGGCTCAGACTGATAATTCCAGATATAACATTTGGTTGACCTCGATTTGACCTTCACACCATGTCATCATGTCAGGTAACATGGGAAAAAAACTATTTCCAGGGCATTTTTATGTCTGGGGTAACTTGACGAAAATTTATGTGTCCCCCAAGAACATTTTTTCTATGCTTACTGTGATTGAAGTTCGTTCAACGTAAAAATCGCTCTATTCATTTAATGTTTTCTTCTTTGGAAAATGTGTCGACTATTAAGGGTAAGCATTATCATCTAAGGCCAATTGCATCAGTATATGGCAATATAAAGGATCGTAGGATGTAAAACATATCATACGTGGCATTAAGGGTACCATTTTGCAAGACGTAGTGGTCTGTAACTTTAATAATTCTTATTTCTGTTCACACATAATAATTTTACAACCACCATAAACGTCACATTCATGTATGAAAACGGGGTGGGTAACGTTCCAGGTTCTCTCCAAAATGAGTACAAGCCTGTTATCTGGCTGCAATGTGAAGTACAACTGATTTGTAAAAAGAATATTGCTTCATATGTTTGATGACGAGGAACCCATTTTCAAAGTAATATAGCTTAGAAACGGCTTGAATGGGTAACGAAAACCATTTCATTACAATGCCAATAACCTATGAGTGAAAGCAAAGGAAAATATGTTATAAATATGTCAACCACACTACATCTGTCATATCCAATGCCGACGAGGCCTCTCGCCCAATATCAGGACTCATCAGGCAGGCTTGGATGCAACGTTTAACACAGTGACAAATGAACTACGTTTCGAGAAGGTTTTTGTCATCATCAAGTCACATGACTAAAGTATCTAAATATGTTTTCTGGTTTCTGTCTATGATTCATGAACAATTTGGAATACTGAACGCTATGGTTCATTTCAAAGTCATAATTGTGACACAACAGAACGAGACCACTATAGGTAATATAGGCTTAATGAGCAATAATTTGCATTTCAGATCACGTGACTGATTATTAGGTACCTAACTGTTATAATAATGAACTGAGAGTGATGCTTTATATATTTTATGTCCGTGCATGTTTTGTCTTTCGTTTTGAGCAGTATATTTAATACAACTTACTTCATTATTAGTTTGTTAATGTTAAAATCAGAATTCACACGTTTCTATAAATAGAATTAATAATCTAAATCTACGTATGTATATATAGTAATTTGTAATTTTTTCAACTTCAAGAATAACTCTTTCTGTTTGTTGTTTATTTGTAATTAAGCATAAAGCTACACAATGGGCTATCTGTCTCTGCCCACCACGGATATCGAAACCCGGATTCTAGCGTTATAAGTCCGCAGACATACTGCTGTGCCACTTGAGGCACCTCTTTCTGATATGATTATAACATTATTTCACATATATACATTAATATATTCGACCACATTGTACCTTAAACGACTAGCATCTTCCAAAATAAATTTTAGTATGTTAGCTAAGTTTATATGTTTTACTGACTTCTTTAAAACAGAAATATTCCGTACAGTTCTTTGAAATATATTTTGTTTCAAAAACTAAATACAATTAAAATCAAAGTTCAACGTAACTTTAATGCTGCAATGGAATACAAACCATGTATGCCCGGTCCAGTGGCAAAAAATAGAAATAAAATTCTGTAAGCAATATATTGTTTTTTTGGACATACTGAATGAAAACGTTTGATCAAAATATCTCGTGGTCATTGTTTTTTACGTGACTACTAATGTGACAAAGAAAGGCCAAATTGCCAAAGCATATTTAAATCAGAAGCGTGGTAAAATCGACACAAGTACATTTATCATGCTGGTCATAACAGTTTGTTTTGTTTTTAATTATGCACAAAGCTACACAAGGGCTATCTGTGCTCTGCCCACCACGGGTATCGAAACCCGGATTCTAGCGTTGTAAGTCCGCAGACATACCGCTGTGCCACTGGGGGGCAAGGTCATAACAGAACTTTCTTTATCAAATCTACATGTTTATTAAAAAGTCACAGCTGTTAAGTAGAATGTTTGTTTCTTTGTTATGAAGTTCGCGCAAAGCTACACGAGGACTATCTGAACTAGCCGTCCCTAATTTAGCAGTGTAAGATTAGAGGGAAGGCAGCTAGTCATCACCACCCACCACCAACTCTTGGGCTACTCTTTTGCCAGCGAATAGTGGGATTGACCGTCATATTATAACACCCCCACAGCTGAAAGGACGAGCATGTTTGGTGGGACGGGGATTGCGAGTCGAGCGCCTTAACCACCTGGCCATGCCGGGCCATGAAGTAGAATGATACATACTTAACAAATACACTAATTGAAAAAAAAAAAAATTGTACATTTGAATAAAATATATTTGATTTCGCGCAACCTCTTTGATTTTTTTTGTCTGTATTTCATTTAAAAAATATTAAAGGCTTTGTGTTTTCGTATACTTCAACTTGTAAATAGTTATTGATTTCTGCCATAGATTCACATGCAGAACGAAGACAAACGTTCATGAAAATTTGTGCTGTTTGCTAATCTCACTCACACTTATTCCAATGAAATACAGATTGAGCAAACGGTAATTTTAAATATAATCTAAATAGAAATAGATGTAGAAACTGAAAAAAAAATTTTTTTTTCAGTTTTTGTTATTATCAATAGTTGTATTTTTTCTCTGGACGCAATTTCTTACTGTGTCATAGCTCTGGCAGAACGTGGCCTAGTAGTTGACCTGCGCAAACTGTGAATCTGAGAGTTCATATTTTCCGTTACCACAAAAACGCGTTCCGCATTTTGAGGCTGAGGGTGCGCCATGTGAGTTACAGTTAAACTTTACTATTCGGTTGGACAAGAGAAGCTCAAGAGTTGGCAGGAGTGCTGTTGACTAGCTGCCTTTCCTCTTGTGTATCTGTTCGAAATTATGAATGGCTGTGCGCAGATCGATAGCTCTTGTTTAGCTTTACGCAAAAATTCTAAGAACAAAACAAACCAAATGTTTCCACTTTTCCGCTACACACTGTTTGTTTGTTGTAAAGCACAAAGCTATAAAATGGGCTGTTTGTGCTCAGCCCCCCGCAGGTATAGAAACCCTATTTTTAGTATTATGTGCCTGCTGACTTATCGCTTATGTATTGCAGGTAGGGTCAGTTAGAGGGGGAGAGCGCATTTGGCTCGGCCTTAAGTTCAAAGGGGACCTCAAATTTAGGCACTTGTTATTTTTTATATTTTTTAAAGTTTCGCGACCTGTTTTTTTGTTTTGTTTTGTGCCTCCCAATCAGACCAAAATGTAATACACACTCTCAGCTTAGAGCGGCAAATTATATATGTAAATTATATTTCACCTTTTTGGGGCTAATGATTGTCGTCATTTTTTGTTATAATCAGAGGCCTTAAAAAATAAAAGTAACACAGGCTGAAATCTGAGCCTCTGAGAGCGCCTGATTGCAGGATAAACTAATCGTAGCAATTACCGGCACTGACCTACACTATTTTTTAACTTGACTTTTTGAAAAAATATTAGAAATATAATTAAGCCATTTCCGTTTTATTTTTAATTTTAGAATGAGTCTTTTGTAGTAACAAACATCTATTTCATGTGATAAAAACATCAAACAAATCTTAGTTATTTTCAGGCTTTTAGTAAATTATATTGATTTTTTTAATAGAGGAATTGTTCCATTAGAGCCTGAAGCTGGATTGTCTTCTAATATAACACATTTTCTTTGACAACAGAAATTGTTTTTTATCTCAAAGGGGTTTTGCCATTACTTGCTTGTTTTAGAACAAAGCCCCATTGGGCTATCTATTGTGCCCACTGCGAGGAATCGAGCCCCAGATTTCAGCATTGTAAGTCCGTATACTTAACGCTGTCCCACTGGGTGACATTTTGCCATTACTCCCAGTAAATAAAATATATTATAAGCAATTTCCCAATTTCTGATCGGACAAATGTAATAGCAGCCAGTCATTTAGTTGGATTGCTACTCATGTAAGTCTGAAAATTGCCTATTGTATTGTGAGAAAGATAATAGCTAAGTGGGGCTGATAAAAAATTGCTTTTGTAAGTATTTTATAATTATTTTAGAAAACAATTCATCCACCGGGTTGTGAAATTTGAGACAATATGTCGTTTTAGGATTTTTCTATAGTAAAATTATACATTTTTTCAGAGAATCTAAGAAACGATTGTCTTTGAAATCTAGGATGATTCAGCCTCTTGCTCCCACTTCGTTTAAGACATTTGAATGTTATTGAAAACTTATAAATAAAAGTATAATTAAAAACATATACGATAAATACCTGTGATCAAACATTTTAAAAAATGCTATTGCTAAACGACCACTGATTTCTCTCTCTCTATATATATATATATATGGAGATCAGTGTAAACGATGTATAACTGTAACAAGTATAAGTTAACGCTCCGGTCTAAACTGATAGTGAGACCTTCGTATGCCTAAAGCGATTTGTATGAAATATTAGAATTGTAACGTTATAAACATGGCATTAATGTAAAGTTAATAATACTGTATCATCTTCAGAAATATATTCTAGAAAACTAAATTTATTAAGAATATTAGACAAATGAACTGAGTTAAATAACATAAAACTATTTAAAATCACAAAACCGTCGCCTCCATAGCTCAGTGGTTAGAGCACTGGTCTTGTAAACCAGGGGTCGTGAGTTCGATCCTCACTGGGGGCTAAGTAATATTTTACATTAGTCAGAAAATGTCAACCTATCGAAACATTCAAAATTTTACAATAATTTTATATTAAAGGTTGATTTTGCATTTTGGTGGTAACATTTCCAGTTATACATTTTAGAGCATGTCAAATGTTAAACTTTATGATATTTAATTTTTTTATCAAAAAAGTTGTTTACGTTATTTTAACTTTTTTAACTAACAAGTATTTATATTGATATTGTCGATTTTGTGGTGTGAGATACTGCTATAAATTGTTCTAATGCTCAGTTTGAGCTTGCACTATAATTATTATACTGACACACATAACTATTTAGCCGAATTTCCAGCAATTTATAAAACAAAATATACATTTTGAAAAATAAGTTATGTCGAAAATGTCGGTTTTCAGCATAATTAGATTTTCACACACAAAAAACTATGTTTTCATCTTTTGTATTTTTATACTTATTATACTGCAAACCTCATTTTGCCTGTTTTTCTTTAGAACAATCTTAAATGTCTTATATTCATAATGTTATGAAACATTGAACTTCAAATAAAATTGTTTATCTCAGTAATAAAGACAAAAGCTAAAATATAAACTTATTGAATAATTAATAATTCTTATTACATTTGCCTTTTCTTCCCGGTGGTTCAGAGACAACTCTAAGGGCTTATCTAAAAATTGAATCTAGATACTCGCAGTAGCATATTACAGCACAGATAGCGCATCGTGTAGCATTACGCTTAACAACAACAAACAAACCACTAAAATTGTTTGTTGTTGTTTTCTTACCTGGTTTGATCAAATGTTTTCAATACATAGTCCATAAAAATCATCTAATTGTTGTCCAACATTATGACACCATTTTATAAATAAATTATATATGTATTTCGTATAATCAAAACTATTATATTAAAAACATTTAACTAGATATTGTTACGTCTCCGTTCGTTAGTTGATTTTCCGTAACTTCGGTCCGACGAAACACAAGTCCTTACTTAATAAAACTGGTTTATTCTTTCTGAATATAACTTTGCGATACACTTAATTTCAACAGTCGCGCTATAACAAACGCTATATCTCACGTGGCCAACAATATTTTGTCCGCATTACTCATTACACTGTTCCCGTCACGTTGTCAACGTCTTATATATACAAGACTAACACATATCTA
>NW_013666766.1:178528-188313 GCF_000517525.1 Limulus polyphemus
TATATAAGACGGTCACTAACGTGACGGAACATTGTGTAATTGAACTGAGTATTGTTGAGTCGAGCACGTGAGACGTTCGTTGAGAATTAAAGTGTTTGTTATAGCGTGACTGTTGAAATTAAGTGTATCGCAAAGTTATATTCAGAAAGAATAAACCAGTTTTATTTAAGAAAGGACTACTATCGGTAAAGTTTCTTCGGAAAGAATTTTTACGGAAAATTAACGAACGAACGGAGAGTAACAGTATTTTTAAGGAACTTTCTTAAAATTCGTTATTTTCTCTTGTTATTAACAAGAGACTTCTCTTACCATTTAAACTAAATTATTGCTAAATCTTGTAACACTATGTTCAGTATGTTTTTTGTAATGCTATTTTAAAACTACTTGTTTTGATACTTTTAAGGTTATGTCATTTAAGTTTTTTTTCAACGTACTGGCTATTAAGGGCAGCGTGGTCTATTGTACTAGCTCGTGCTTTGGACTTATAGCTTGGTAGTTGCGACTTCGAAGCTTTCTCGCTTTATGTTGTTGTGTCCTTGAGCAAACACTTCACATGTTTAATCCTTCAATCTACCCAGCTCTATAATTGGTACCAGCGGGTAGCTAGGCTTACTGGGGTTAACATGAGACGGATTGGCAAGGGGATGAAGCGAAGGAGCTCCCATTCTCAACCGCTTGTGCCATTCAAACAGAAGTTCAGCGCCTGCTCGGTACGGGATGAATTTAATATAACTCATTTACTAGCTGTAACTCTTAGTTCAACAACAAAAAATAGTAATTTTGCTTGACATGTGATGTTAGTATTTCAAATATATGTATATATATTAATATATACATATAATAGTCCTACTGACCCCTATGCTGAACAGGGTTTTGCATTGGCTAGTGTCACTGTATTCAGTGTATTGACACATGACATCAAAGCGGTAATCATTTTGTTGGTCCCTAAATAGTCGAGTGTAACCACGTTCAATTTAGAAGGCAAGGATAACAGTTTTGTTGATATCAATTTTTACGGTATTTCTTGTAATTTTAATTTATTTATATGCAACTGACAACATTTGTGGTGATCTAAATTTATTAAATTGTGGTCTAATGTAATGTTAATAATACCTTGAAAATTTTCAGTGGATGTTTATATTACAAGTCCATATGTTAAACAGAAAGAAGAGTATAAACACAACGTAAGTATTAAGTAATATATGCTGTAGTAGACTAATTATCAATACAGTAGAATTGTTACTTTCAATACAATATACTTATTTACACAAGTAGGCTAATAAAGTACGTGTATTATTGAAATAGGTAAGTTGCACTACAATATTTATGTGCTTTTTGCGTTTATTTTACAAAAATGATAAGTTGATAAATATACCAAACTACTATTCACATTTGAAGTTTGTAAAGCAGAACCCTATACACACTGGATGTTGTACAAATATTTTTATAGTCCATACAATTTAAAACTAATTATTAAAAAAATAAACTTAGAAAATTTATTTTTCTTCACTTTTTCATGTGCACCTTTTTGCAGATTGTTGTAGCAAGCTGTTGTGTTTGTATTTTTATATAACACATCATTAAACACTTTATCAAACTGTAAACATGGTTGACTTCTGGTATACAATTAAACTTGTCCATCAAAAACAGAGGAAATTCCATTAAAAACAAGAATCTGTATTCCAAGATTAATTGTAGTTGCTTAAGGAAGTTCACCATTTTTTGATTTCACAAGTCTCTCAATAGAACCTTTTGTTGCTTGAGATACTTTGATTACACTTGCTCTATTTTTTCTTTGTTGTGAAATCCACAAGTTTTTGGAGTTTTCATCTCTCAAGGCCTCCATACAGTCTGTACAATGCATTCTTTCTTGTGTCATTTTGATTACATAGCTGCATTTATCTTACAACTACTTCTTTATACAAAGAAATAGGTGTGCAATTTGGTGCATTTTCTTAATCATAGTCATATCATTTAGGTTCATGTATTTCAAGATCAGACCTGCATATCATGCACAGGTGTCTAATAAAACTGCAGAACTATTAGGAAGTGTCATGTGGTCTTTTGTGACAATGACATGTCACTGATAATTTTCATCTTGGACAGTGCAGTTTCCTGCTGCTTCTATTTCTTGATGCATGTGCAATCTTTTATATGCAGCTATTAATTTTCAAACAGTACAGTTGTTAATATAACTGCAAGGTGTCCTAATAGCAGAGAGAAAAAAAAAAGAGTTTCAATTGATCCTGCTTAATTTATATGTCAAAAAATACTTCAAGTAAGGTGAAGATTGCTGCACAGATTTGATTGCAGTTAGACACCCAATAAATGGTGTTATATGTCAAATTGCATGTATTAGTTATTTGCTTAGTGATGTCTGTTAACTGAAAAATTAAATTTTCTGTTTCTACTTTAACAAGTTTCCAAAGTGACTCATTGTAACTTCTCATTAGATTATTGTAATCTTTAGCTAATGAGTTTTTGGAGTTTAGCAAATGAAAAAAATCTTTGAGATGTTCTTATAAATTTAACTTTGGGCTTGAGTTAACTTGACTTAATCCTGTAGACTCCCAGTGAAGCATAGGGCTGCAACAACACCTCGCCAATGGACTCTGTTCTGGGCTGCTCTCCTCAGCTGGGTTCACGCCATTCCGGCGGCCTTCGCTTCACTCCCGACTGATGTCCTCCACGTCTGTTTTGGCCTCCCAGCTTTTCTTTTCCCTTGTGGGTTCCAGTCCAAGGCCTGCCTTGTAACATTGTCAACTGGTTTTCGCAATGTGTGTCAGATCCAGCCCCATTTTCTTTTCCTGATGTCTTGGCTAACTGGGTTCTTGTTGGTCCTTTTCCATAGCTCTGTGTTTTAGATCTTCTCTGGCCACCTGATGTCTTGGCTAACTGGGTTCTGGTTGGTCCTTTTCCATAGCTCTGTGTTTGAGATCTTCTCTGGCCACCTGATGTTTAGGCTGTGTTGCAGGCACTTGTTGATGAATGTCTGTATCTTGTTGGTGATGGTGTTTGTAACTCGCCATGTCTCGGACCCAAAAACAGGAAGACTGCTTTTACATTTGTGTTGAAGATGCTGATCTTACTGTGCAGGGATAAGGCTTTGGAGTTCCAGATGGGTTGCAGGGTAAACTTTGGGCTTAATTCCTTTAAATTTTGGCAAGTTCAAGTCTTTGTTGCAAAGTTCTGAGGAATCTGCCACATTTGAACTCAAAGTTTGTGCTGCAAATTTACCCAAGTTTTTGCTTCTGCCACTACATGAGTGTTGATTGTAATTTATTTCTTAGGTGTAACCCTTCTTGTTCTTGCAAACCAGTGATGAACTGCCATTTAACAGATTCGTCAACTCTACTTTTTAAAATTTTCTCATGTGCAAAAGTTTTTCAAATGCAGTTTTCACTGCAAGGGTGGAAAAAAAACCATGGTTGTAAGTTTTCTTACAACATATTGGCATCCGTTTCTTTCAACATGGTTCTCCATGGCAACTTAAACCATCACAAACAAGTGTTATGGTTGTAATCTCAACATCTGACAGTTTTTGAAACATATTCTCACTAAATGTGCTTGCTCTTGTCATGTCATACCATTAATAAAGAAATATTCAATGAGCAGCTTCCATTGCTGTTTAGAGAAACAACCATAAACACCAATATATTGCAGGCAAGAACGGTTGTATCATCTTCTGCATCTGCACCAACACAGACAAGAAATTTATTTCCATCCCACCACATGTTTATTTATGGCTATTTCATCCAACAGTAAAGAAATAACTTTACTGATATTTTCCTTTCCTTTTTTGGCCATTTTTTATAATGCATTAAATACTTTTTGTGTAAAGCCATGACCCTCATTAATCCTCTGCTACCACATTTGAATAACATATGAATGTGGTACAGCAAGATTGAAAGTATGTCTTATGAAACTGAAGGCTTTGGTGGAGTAAAAATGCAGAGTCAAACAAAACAAAAGACCATAAAAGTGGAGGATATGCTTTGGAAGACAACTTTTTTTTTCTCCCATTATTAAGCAATGCCCTTTGAAAGATTTCTAAAGGGGGTATCAGTTTGTTTGTTTTGAATTTCGTGCAAAGCTACACAAGGGCTATCTGCACTAGCCATCCTTGGAGAGAAGGCAACTGGTCATCACCACCCACTGCCAACTCTTGGGCTATGCTTTTACCAATGAATAGTGTGATTGACTATCACATTAAAATGTCCCCATGGCTGAAAGGGCGAGCATGTTTGGTGAGACGAGGGGGGAGTATCAGAAAAGGTGCTGTTCAGCATATTAAAATTATTGGTGGAAATTACATTTTATTTTTCAGAGCTTGCACAATCACCATTAATGAAATAACAGTTTGTTTCAAATGCTGGTTTCTTTGTTGTGAAAAATGTTTTTTCCTAGCCATATTCAAATAATCAACTGATTTGTCTATTTTTCTTTTTTATTATTGCAGGACAATCACTCACATGGTAACTAGGATTTAGAAGTAGATGATTGTTAGCATTGCTCAGTACAGATGTAGTAACTGGATCTAGATCAACTTTGTTAGGTGTAATAATGCTTGGAGACAGCTTGAATGGGTAATGAAGAAAAACCTTAACATAAGTTTAACATAACAGCAAATGTACAACGTTTGGACAAGGTTTTGACATCTTTGTCGAAATGTTGTACATTTGCTGTTATGTTAAACTTATATTAAAGTTTTTCTTCATTACCCATTCAAGCCATCTCCAAGCATTATTAGTTTCAAAGTGGGTTCCTCATCATCGAAATTGTTAGGTGGGCTTGAACTAATGCACTTTTATACTGATGTCATGTTTTTGGCAAACTGCAAATAGGTCACAACATGTAATTGAATTAATAATTTACTAAAGCCATGTATGTTTTTTGCCTTTTTACATGGACAATCTGCTTTATATCCTGACTATTGCAATTATTATCATATTTCTTACTAATTATTAACTTCCATATAAATTGGTATAGTACCACTGAAGAAGAAAATAATTGTCTGTATAGACAGACAGCAACAAATGCAATTGTTTTGACTTGCATACAGAAACGATACATATATATCTTAATAAAACTAAAAGAAAACTCCAAGCTTAAATATGGGAGTTCGGTGTAGTCAAAAGTCAAAGTTAGTCTCAGTGAAGTAAAGTTTCAGCCATTAATTATTGCATGAGTATATCTAACAATGTAATATGTTGCCAGTGGCAAATTAGATTATATTAATTTACCAGCTAGAGTACGTGTCCATTGGACAGGTGAAATAAAAACTTGTCTGTAACAAAGGATAGGAAATTGTGCTTCTATTTTATTCTTAGTATAATAAACAACAAAAGTGCAATAAAATACATAAAGGTACAATACTGAAAAGAAAGACATACAGTTTTCAAGAATTCCAACAGTAGAGATATACAAAATTGGTAGTTTTCCGAAATTAGATAGGGGGTAACCCCGTACCCTATAACCTCCCTCATGTCTTCCTGTATCGCTATGTCAAATTTGGTGCTGATTGACAAAGAAATGTGGAAACCTATAAGGAACAGATATATATATATATATATTGTTATGTCTCTGGTCCGTTTGTTAATTTCCCGTATAATTTCTTTCGGATGAAACTTCAGCGATACAAGTCTTTTCTTAAATAAAACTATTTTATTCTTTTTCAATTCAACTTTGAATTCCACAGTCACTTTAACTTTAACACACGCTATAATTCACAAGGATTCACGCACTTTACTTACGGCTTGACTCGATTATTTGTCTCTGTCTTTCTGTCTGCTATTCAATTATCTCCCTGCCGTCACTTTATTTGCCGGCTTATAAACAATAAGAGCGTGCGTCTAGCAAACGCTCGAGCCTTCAGGAACGTTTGAGATACTCATTACGTGTTACCAGCGTTACGTGACTTCCGCTGTCGTAACAATATATATACACACACATACAAATTGACGTTTATTCATACAGATTTACTAGCTAAAGTACCTGGCTTCGCCTGGGTTATTGGGTTGAGATATTCTAGATGACTAGGTCAGTTTGTGTATTCTGAACCTATTTTAGTATAGAAGAACATTCAAAAATATGTTAAACATTTTTATTTCCCAGAAACATAAAAAAGTCGTAAAGAAAGTACAGTAAATTAAGAATTATTTATTATCAAAGAACTATGTCATTGCATATTTTCTGCTATGTCACCAACGTTTTTAATAAAAAGCAAACCTTTTTAATCAACGCATTGTTACCAAAACGCACTGGCTTTTATATATATATATATATATATATTAGAAGTTATATTAATACTAGAAATAAATAACCGTATACTGCCCCCGCCAGTGGTACAGCGGTATGTCTGCGGACTTACAACGCAAGAATCCGGGTTTCGATACCTGTAGTGGCAGAGTGCAGATAGCACATTGTGTAGCTTTGTGCTATTTAATTAAAAAAAGAAGCTGTAAAGCGAAACGTTGAGTGTTTATATAAATAAAAACAACATTTTGGGATTATAAGGTCGTTTATTTCTAGTATTAATATGTCTTCTATACAGCAATATGCACTACAGAAATTAAATATATTAGAAGTTATTAATCCAACTGATATACTATAAGGTAGTATTACTTGTCTCGTCGTTTCTTATGGGGTATATACGCTAGTCTATAACAATAAAAGAGTGTATCTGTTTGTGATTTCTATTTGTAGTTATTTGTTATTAAGCTCAAATCTACACAAAGGGTTATCTGTGGTCCACCTACTACGTGTATTGAAACCCGGTTTCTAGCAGTATAAATTTGCAGAGACACTGCTGTGCCACTAGGGGTCAATTTCTATTTGTAATATAAGGAACTACTTCTTTTCTCTGTGGTTTTTTGCTAGGTTGCCTCATAAAAAGATGCGCGCACTCACGACCGTGGATAAATAATAATAATACCCAGGTGCAAACCCTCAGGGTCCACTCAGTATGGGTGCCAAATTTCAGTGCTCTAGTTTCTTTTCCTCTTGGAGCTATGGCGGCCACACAGACACGCCCTTTTATTATTATAGATGGATAAAAAAACGTGTACTTACCAGTGAAACAACAAAGGATCAGTGCTTGGTCTGTTATTAAAATTCCATGTTATCCATATGGGCATTTTTATATGAAATACAGACTACAACTTGAAAATTCTACATTACATCTTAGCGACTGAAAGTAAAGAAGGGACCAACAAGATGACCGTTTTATAATTTCTGGTGAATTCTCATAAAAGGGGAAATGCTCAATTCAGTTCAGCAAAGAGATCAGAGAATATGCCTAATACTAATGTCTTATGTCAACTATAATTAATTATAATCGTGCTTAGCTAGCTTAGAAAAAGTGTCTACTCCATAACAATACAAATATTAATTTAGCTATCGAGAAAAAAAGCAAGAATGGAAACTAAAATTGTCTTTCCTGTTGTGTTTCTCTATGTGATATGTATATTTTTAAATCGTGTAATGCTAAGAAGTTTAAGATACTTTAAGTTTCTAATAAGATTTCAGTAGCATCTTGATAGTTATTCAAAGCTGGCACCAGAAGAGTGTTTTTTATTCTTAGTAGTGTCTCATTCTCTGTGTTTGTAATGCTCTCGAACATGTTTTGGTGTAAGCGTCCAACTAAGAGGGCAGAAGAGGCACTTCACCCCATTTTGAATATGTTTTTAACAGAAACTCCATTCGCGTCGTTTACTCGCCAGTTTTTCCATACACTCCCCCACCATACACACACACACACGCAAACTTTTAACAATGTTAAGGGCAAGAGTGTTTTAAGACTCCACTACACGACAACAATTGTTTTATACGTTCCACGCTTCTTATTGTGGAACCATGTAGTTTTATCTTTAACAATAGAGCGCTCACTTGTCACATAACTTGTAACAACATGAGGAATCCGCCGCCATTACCAAAACGAGCAAGCGTCAAAAGACTTCTGCTACACTGTCTACAATTAGTTACTTACAAAAACGATGCAACCCTGTGTTCATACCCAACACCACCAGGCTAGTAAACTAAGGGCAATGAATATTTAACAAATCTAAGTATGAACCATACATACAGCAGATTTGTTTTGCAGAAATCATTTTGTGGGAACATATATGTGTGTTATAGTATAGTTTCCGTCTTTTTGAAGGAGTTTTCTCACATTCTAAACGTATCAAACTTGATGTTTTTGAAGTTCTAACTCTCTACTCGTAACTTATTTTAGGGCGAAAGTTGGATCACTTCATCGCAGATGCTAGAGAAGTTGAGGAGTGTGTTTCATTTAACCATTTAGTATAATCTATGGATTTGGGAATACTGAGGTATGTTTTAATTTTACTTTCGTAATTGAAAGCCCAAATCGGATTCAAGCATAAAGAAAAACTCCTCATTTTAATGTTTTATAAATAATATTTACTAGCGGTAGGCTATCAGTCGACACAGACCTTTTCCGAAGGCCTATAGAAAATTTACTGCTACTTAGTGATGGTTAAGGTAAAATTGATTTGATAAGAACAACATAGAAGTTCCTACGTAGGTCACGCAATAATAATTAATTCAAGTAGCTGATATCTTAGTAGATAACAATATGATTGAAAGCCATGTAAATGCATGTATCAGTCATACACTGTTGTTCTTAAACATTTACTTTCGTTTGACTATTGTTAATCAACCCATTGTGAAGACGTTGATAATTGTATTAATGGGAAAGGGAGTTTATTGTCTTAGCTGATACTTACATTTCTGTTCTTTTTGTGCCCTGAATATGTGTATATAATTTCCTGTATTGTAAGACAGCAAGTTTTGTTGATCACTTATAGTCAAGGCTTTAGTAAACTATATACATGTAAATTGAGTATTAAGCAAACAAACTTTTAAAAAATCTATAATACCGCTAGTGCGTAATGTTTTGTTTATTATCCAGCTATTCAAACAGTTATTTAATGATTTTATATATGCGTTAAATATTTCTTTTATTTTCTTTAACAAATATATACAATCATTAAACAGTTGGTCCGCTGTATAATATTGAATAATGAATTCGACGAAATTTTATAACATTATTTACATACCTAAATTGATTTAGGTTATTATATGGTGAAGTAAAACCCCATAGATATTCAAACAACTGGTAAGATTTATAATCTTATATGCATTATTGATATATTCAGTTTCGGTCGAGTTTTGATTAAATTAGAAATGCGATACTGGGTGGATTTAAGTAATAAAATAATACAGCGAAGTTTACGGAGAGGTTTACGACAATTTTTACAGTGCTGTTGCGCACACGTGTTTGCTTACACTTCTCGCTTCTTCTCGACGCCATCTTGGATTCCTCTCTCTCTCTGGCTAAGACAGGAGTGCGCGCTCTTGTGTTAAAGATACAACTAACTCTATGAGTTGAACTTACATATTTGGGTAACGGATTTTATAAATCACACAGATCGTTGAGGAAGATAAGTCTGAATTTTACCCAGTACATATATTCTTTTAATGTTAATACTTGGGTTCTTATTGAATAAGTAATGCAAAAATGGACAAACCGTTAAAATGTTTAGGCTTACATTTAAATGGTATTTGGAAAAAATATCTCGTAACATCACACATCAGACAACAGTGAGAGTTAGATAAGATGTTTATTTACACTGTTACATAAAACTTGATTGTTATATTGTTAGTCACAAAGCAAAAGAAATAAGTTGTGAGATGTTAAGTAAATATTGTTACGTCTCCGTGTGTTAATTAATTTTCCCGTAACTTCGTTCCGACAAAACTGG
>NW_013666766.1:188999-193193 GCF_000517525.1 Limulus polyphemus
ATAGACAGATATAGAGATAGATAATTGAGCCAAGCGAGCTGTAGACACCGTAAGTAAAGTGCGTGAATCGTTGTGAATTATAGCGTATGTTGAAGTTAAAATGATTGTGGAAATAACGTGCATTACAAAGGTTGTAACGAGAAAGAATAAAGTGGTTTTAATTAAGAAATGACTTGTATCGCTAAAAATTCTCGGAGAGAATTTTTACGAGAAATTATCAAACAAGCAGGTACGTAACAAATTGGTGTCAGAAGTGGGATGGAAAATAAAATAAAAAGGAAACGATAAGTGGTAAATCAAACTACAGCTTAGCAGATTTGATGGCAGCAATACAAGAACAGCAAAAGAAACAAGAAGAACGAGAAAATAATCAAGAAGAGAGATTACAGCAGTGGTTGGAGGAGAAAGAAAAGAAACAAGAAGAACGAGAAAATAATCAAGAAGAGAGATTACAGCAGTGGTTGGAGGAGAAAGAAAAGAAACAAGAAGAGAGATTACAGCAGTTGTTGGGGGGAAAAGAAAAGAAACAAGAAGAATGAGAAAAGAAACGAAGAGAGACTACAGCAGTTGTTGGAGGAGAAAGAAAAGAAACAAGAAGAGAGACGACAGCAGTGACAACTGGAACAAGAAAGGAAACAGGAAGAAAGTCTCCAACAGTTGCAGGAAAGTCAGCAGCAACTACAGGAAAGTCAACAACAGTGGCAAGAAGTACAAATAGAAAACATTAGTAAATTTCAAAGTGAATTAAATACATTTACTGTCTTTTACACAAGGGGATATATTAGCCATCGACCTAATCAGCCTCAGACAACGGAAGCCCCTGCCAGACCCCGCAGCTAAACCCTAATGCAGACATCTTCAGTCCTGTAAGCTTTAAAACTTTCACGAATTTTACTCTTCCTTACTAGTAACAGAATATATCTTTAGTTAAATAACAGATACATTC
The DNA here is from genome assembly GCF_000517525.1 of Limulus polyphemus. NCBI lineage: Eukaryota > Metazoa > Arthropoda > Merostomata > Xiphosura > Limulidae > Limulus > Limulus polyphemus. Next base: position 189,946 of record NW_013666766.1, read on the forward strand.
AGGTAATATATTTCCTAAATTTGTATGCAGATGTTCTACGTGGAGTATTTTATTCTTGTTAACGAATGCTGAAAGGTTGTAAACATGTTTTAATCATTTTACTTGGGTAAAGGTTGCGTAAGCTAATGGTTAGGAACTCTTATCACTTTTGCTCTGTGTCTGTACACCTTGTGGAGGGGTGAGCTCATCTTATGGGATGACTCAGAAACTTGTACAAATTGGTACAAATTAGGGAAGTCAGAATTGCCTCTGTTCCATGTGGATATAACACAATTCTTCTTATTTTTGTTCTGTGCGGATGTAAGTAGAATGCTCAATCCAAATAGCTAGCGTAGCCACTAGAGAACAAATAGGATAGCCAATCTGGTAAATATCATTTGTCCATTTGTGTTTCTCTCCCTTGCTGTCCAAATTTTATTCATTTATTCTCTGTATAATATTTATGGCATCTTTGTTTTGCAGATACTTTAAAACTCACCTGTTGAACCTGAATACCACAAGCATTACTGATTGTTAAAAGCACGCATTACTAGGAAAATAGAAATAGAGTGGCACTTCCATACTTGACGAACTGAACAAAATAGTAAAAAGGTTTTTCCAGAGGAGAGAGAGCATCTGTGTTTAATTTTGCTAAGAGTGGCAGGCTGGTAGTATTGACATTGGTCGATGCCTTCTCCCATGCTGGTGTGTGTAAAAGCTAGCTCGACCAGGAAAGACGAATTCGTGATGTATTAGCAACTTTCTTTGACTAGGCTGTCTTTTAATTTCGCGATAGAAGTTGAAGACATATATTAAAGATACTTATTTTTCTTGCTAAAATTTGAACTACTGCTGTTCGTTTCACAACTGTAGAAGTTCCAGATTTTTAATTGTTCTTTTTTAGTATTGTACCAGCAAGTTCACTAGACGCTAACTTGGAAGAAGAGACTTTAATTTTGATTTTTCTTTTGTTTAAATGAAAAATGAGCCATCTGTGCTGTGATCACTGCAGGGATCGAACCAGAAATTTTAGCATAATAAGCCACCAGATTTACCTCTTGAGTTTTTTTTTTAAATAGTTAAAGATATTTATTAAAAAATTACCCATTCGGTTGTATTGCGGATTGTGTCACTAAAATTTAGTGTGGTTAACTTGTGTTTTGAACAACTAAAGGTTCCTAGTAAAGGAGCTGTGGAAATCATTTTATTTTTCAAAATTTGTTGTGTATAATTGAAGGTTTTTTGTTTGTTTGTAATTAAGCACAAAGCTACACAATGGGCTATCTGTGCTCTGCCTATCACGGGTATCGAAACCCGGATTCTAGCGTTGTAAGTCCGTAGACATACCGTTTTACCACTGGGGAGCATAATGGAGGGATTTAGACATTTTGACAATACAACCAGAAAAAAACAAAAAAAACGACCTTTACTTTCCAGATAAAAATAATAAACCTTTTTATTTCAGGCAACGTTTCGCTCTTGCAGTTTAATCCAAGTGCGAAACATTAGCTGAAATTTAAAAAAAATTGAAATCATTATCTATAGAGTAAGGTTCGATTATTTCTCTAACTTTACAACCGTTTTTATGAGCGAATCAAAATGAGATCTATACACTGTACTGCCGTTTCTATCCATAACTATGCAACCTTTCCACACATCTCCTGAAAGTATTGTTTGTTTGTTTTTAATTTCGCGCAAAGCTACACGAGGACTATCTGCGTTAGCCATCCCTAATTTAGCAGTGAAAGACTAGAGGGAAAGCAGCTAGTTATCACCACCCATCGCCAAATCTTCGGCTACTCTTTTACCAACGAATAGTGGGATTAACCGTCACATTATAACGCCCCCACGGCTGAAAGGACGATCATGTTTGGTGGGACAGGAATTCGAACCCGTGACCCTTGAAAGGAGCCAGGAGACTACAGATTGAGAACCGCTGCTTTAATGATTTTGTCATAATGCTTGTCTCTAATTGTCTATGTACTTGACACAATACTTACTCCTTACTATAAACACATTAACCATGTGAAATGGACGAAGGCGACGACTATTTTCTTATCATAAGCTTTTATGCTTAAACAAAATTCGTAGACTATATATTTGGAACTTTTTTTGGTGATTTCAAGATAACTACACTGGTTTATGGCAAGACACACTTAAATATCTTAAGTTTAAAAGATGAAACCTGGTAGTCTAATGGTGTTAAAAAAGGATGTAGAAAAGCACTACCAAACCTATTATAACAAGAGGTTTTTGTTTTGTTTTTAATTTCGCGCAAAGCTACACGAAGGCTATTTGTGCTAGCCGTCCCTAATTTAGAAGTGATAGACTAGAGGGAAAGCAGCTAGTCATCACTACTCACTGGCAACTCTTGAGCTACTTTTTACCAACGAATAGTGAAAATGACCGTCACATTATAACGCCCTTACGGCTGATAGGGCGAGCATGTTTGGTGTGAGGGGTATTCGAGCCCGCATATTGCGACTAGAGCGCCCTAACCACGTATAACAAGAAAGTTGTACAGTGGGAAATAGATTAGAAGTATTTGAAAAACCTAAAATATAGGCTAAGGATATTGCAATGTCCGTTATCACGACTGTTAAATTTCGGCTTGGAAATATGCCATGATTCAAGAAAATGTATGTTAGTTGTGACCCTGTGGCTTTCCTAGCTCATAGTATTTATTATAATTTCTGAGTGAAAGAGGTGTGTATGATCTACCCTATATAAAAGTCAGTGTGTGTGTGTGTGTGTGTCATGTCACGCTTGATTTCTCGAAACAGGTGTCATAAAAGCCAAACTGTATTTATCTAGATAGAATAGTTCGATTGCTGTGAAACCTTATAAGTGTAGTGAGTGCTGGTATAATAAGCCTAAAGTGAAGACCTAGTATAGGATCACCTATCCTAGAGCCAAGTGCATAAAATTTATCATGAAAGTAGAAATATCGATTTAGTTTTAAACTTAAATCGTTTCTGAATTAAGCTGTTTTCTGCTATATCACCAGCGTTTTAATAATAAAAATAACCTTTTTAATCAAGATTAAGAAATAAACAAATATTTTTTAGTTATGTTGTCTATACATTTCATCTTATACTTTCAGAACATAGACTAACGACAATAGTAAGTTATACTCTTGTTGCTAAGCAACATGAAATAAAAGCCATTGTTGTAACGTGTTACCGAAACGCACTGGCTTTACTATATGTTAGAAGTTGTTAATCTGATTTTTACCAATAATTATTCTATGAATATGCCACGAATTCATT
>NW_013666766.1:193940-205190 GCF_000517525.1 Limulus polyphemus
CCCCGTCATTTTTGACGGGCTATATGCTAGTAATATAATATTAACCACACATGCCAACTATATCCAGTACTAACGACACCTTTCGCCTAATACCAGGGCTCTTCAGGACGCTGGGATACAACAGACATAGTACCAGGCTATTAGTAGTGTTAGACACGCTATTTATATTATGTGTTATGCACGCCTATCATGTTTTTTACCTGCTTTAGTTATATAGGAATTTAAATTTTTTTTCGTGTATTTGGTTTGTGCGGAGTTTTAACAAGTCGTTGAAAATGCCGTTCTTTGTTCACTATAGTAGATATCTATTCTGCCCGAAAGGATATTACAGTAACATATAGCATCTGGGTTGAAAAGATTAGCGACTGTAATATCCTTTGTTAGCCGAGTTGACATTGTCTAAATGTTACAGCGGACCACTCCCGTGAAAGAACAAAAGTCACAAGATGACCTGTTGACTTGACAAAGAAATTTGGTTTACTCATTCATTTTAGGTGCGTTAAAAAGGTTAATTGTGTTGCATTCTTGCTTTCACTCAGAGTCTGAGTTATTTATACTGCCCACCGCTAAAAGTAATTGTTGAGCATTTCAGTTACGCTAAGAGCCGCTTAACATACGGTAAATCTGTATTCTTATTCTTTAAGTTACGTCACATTTTGAAATGTAAATGATAGTGTGATTAATTCCTAACAATTTGGTATCAACATTATTCATGCATGTTTTCCCGTCATTTCAAAAGTGAATGTTGAGCTTTGTCTGCGTGCGCAGCCTTTGAAACGGGAGACAGACGGACGCTCGAACAGACACCACGGTTCGCTATATATATGTAAGATTGTGTTAATTAATTTTAGTGTTAACAACATAAATGAGAATATAGAATTAGTACTACCAAATATCCAGTACAGTAGTGTAATTTTGATATTTCTATTTGAAACATTTTATTACATTCTTGGAAATGTTACAGAATACTATAATCAGTTGAATATGTCTAGGTTTCACATCTTGAAGTGTGAAAAAATGTGTCGTTTGGTTTATGTTATTGTAGGCTATACTATAAATGTTCAGTTGAATAACTTTCCAAATAAAGGTCAGTTCTACCCGATTATGTTTACATTAGTAATCACTGATGTACTTACTTTCACTTTAAAAGAATATGAGTGGCGACTTATTAATTTATAATAAGTTTCTCATTAAATGATTCACCACAAATTAAAATGTACAGGGTCTCTATTCCTCAAAATAAACTTACGTAGATTAGAACTAAAACATATATACCTAGTGATTAAAAAAAGTTAATTAAATACAGTGTTCAAACTGTATTATATATAATAATTAGAATGCATTGATTTATCAGTTGGGTACCCAATAATATCTCCTGATGTATGATCAGCCCAGGTTAACCTAAATTTATATACTAAGTTAATATTGCAGAATAATCATAATAGTAAACATTAAAGTAAATTAGAAATAATAAAAGTAGATATATTAAATATCATAACCCACACTGTGTGTCTAGACTATCATAAAAGCTTCATTTGTTTACTCCTAGTCCAAGTATGAACTATCATACTATGGTTAAAATTATACTTGGCTCAACCAGCTTATTATATTAATCCATAAACTAAGCTAACAATGTGGAATAATCTATTTAATAATAAAAATTAGTTACATCTATAATAAACTTAATAACCAATACATTTACCTGATAAGATAATAACCATGCTGTAGTAACCTTTGATACTGTCCCTCTTACAAAGCCAAGAAGTTATGCAATTTGAGTCATAAAGTATCCATTAATTGTTACGCTTTACCGCATATTCAAAAATAAGGAAAGTTGACATCAATAAAAAATTGAGCTTGACTTTTTTAAAGTTTATGTTGAAAGCAACCTGTTTCATGCAAGATTGTTCTTTTACAGGTTTATTTTATCACAACTTACTTGTTTGTATTTATTAGAATAATAAATAGTCTGTTTAATGTTAATTCCTATGAAAATAAAAAAGTGACTTTTTGATTAATCATGTAAACAACAGTAAAATTCAATGAGGTATTACCTAATGTTTAAAAACAAAAGTATAGTCTGCTGCATGGTTCAACCAATTAATATACTGTTTAATTTTATTTCTTGACATTATTTATTTTAGGAGCAATTTCTTAATAAATCTAAACTTCCAGCATATTTTTGTACATTAAAAATACTGTTTATCAATTTGATTACAAAAATAATGTGATACTACTTCAAAGTTAAAAAAAAAGAAGATATGACTGAAGTACATTTAACATTATACTAATTAAACAAAATGACCTATAACTCCTGATAAGTTATTTATTTACCGAATCTTACTCCAGGGTTTCTATTCATAGCATTTTCCATTTGTGTAATACTTAAGTACTAAATAGTACTCAGAGTACATAAAAAAATAAAAGAGCTGTAAATAAAAAAAGAATAAGTTTGAAGTTTTTATTTAAGTTCACATAAAAAATAAATTTACATCAAACATTTGTACAAGAATGTGCTCATTGTATACAGGTATCTACATATACTCCTACAGCTAACAATAATATTCACTGTACTTAGTTTTCTTGTCCATCGTGCAAACTTTCACGAACCTTCACTATTCAGCAGGATAATGTTTACTATGAATACAACTACAGCACTTATCTTTTGTGAAATCAATTTTATTTCTATACAAAATTAGCACTTTCCCAAAAGAAAATGTTGGTGAACTTAAGTTTAAATGAGTTATTTATTATTTTTATAATCAAAATTTAAAGATCAGTAAGCCAGTTATTATGTAAATTGTATATTCTAAAACAAACTTGTGCTATTCATGAATGGTAAAAATGCACCATTTATTTTTGTTGGATATTAAATGTTACCTATGAAAGACTACAATCAGCTAAACAACTTCCAAAACACTTTTCACTCCCTACCCATAACTATTTTTCATCACACAATTACAATTTCTAACAAATTACTTATAAAATGGTGTAAACATTTTTGAAATCTAAAAACCAAGACATACCTTACTCAGATAAGATATGAGCAATACTGCCTTCATTTAAAGCCTTTCATAATCTTATGAGTAAATATTCAAAAAAAAAAGTTTAAAAGAAATTTTAAAACATTACTCACAATGATTAAATTATCTCATTTTACTTACAATCTTTCAGTATTCCATAAAATTACTACCATCAGGATTTAAATTTAAAAAATAACTAATTTCCCCAGACTTTCTACAACTATGGGAACAAAATACTTAGTCACCAAATCAGAAATAATAAAAAATAGTTGGACTTTTTGTTCTACTAAATGTTTATGTTTGGCTAAATTAAGGTATAAATTTTAGTTTTGTCAATAATGCCACTAGAAGTTAAACCAAACTTTACTTTTTTTATGACAAGTTAAAAGGCAAACATAATATCTAATTATAATAATGTAATCTAGTGGCACAATGGTAAGCAATATCATTCTGAAGTTTTAGGCTTAACAAAACAGTTTTTCTGAAAATACATCTTTAAATCTTAAAAAAGGAAGTTTCTCTTTCATGATCAACAAACAAAAAAAAATTCTAGTTCATGAATTTTGAATGGTTGGATATTTTCAACAGAAACGAAGGAATCTGTTGTAAAAGACTAAACAAACAAAACCCGATAATCATTAATAATGAAAAAAGGAAAACAATAAAAAAAATTACTTTGGCCAAATAATCTGACTATATGATACCACATGGATATTGAAAATAATAACACATAAATTTTTTTGAACAAAGTTAAAATTCGTCTAAAAAGTTCATTCACATGTCATATGTTAAGTTTATAATCCCAGATATTACACTGAAAGATTAACATCTTGTTTTGTTTTGAGTTTTTAAAGCTATTGTGTGTTGCAGTAACAATCCTCATGATTTTGATCTTGTTTATGAAGAAAATTCTGATTAATGTAGCTTAGTACAAAATACTGAAATGTGAAGTTATTTTATCAAAATAAAATCATGCAATACTAAATATTCATAGTAATTCAATGATCTGTTATTTTTTCTTTCCAAAAGGGTTCTGTAACATGTTCTTCTTACATATTTTAATTTAGAATAAAATATTATGTTCAGCATTATGAAAGGTATTTCTCAGTAATTTTCCTACAATACAAACAGTTTAAAATATTTATCATACCTGTTTTATTAAATCTCTGCTGACTAACTTAACATCTTCTTTGATTTATGCTATTCATAAAATAAATGTTTATGTCAATTTCCTTAATATTTTGTGACTTTTAGTTCACATGATCTTAGATATGGAAACATTAGTATTTATTATTATTATTGAGAAGCAAAGCCTTAATAATGACAATTTAAGGACAGTAAGAAATGGAAGCACATACTATAATATATTTAAAAAGTTTACTGTAAAATTAAAAATGGACAATTTATAGTACTAGTTATAAATGCAGAGACATATTATTGCAATTTGGAGGCTAGTACAGTAATCTGCTTCTTGTGGAAATAATACAGATAACAATAAATAGAAAAAAGGTGAAAAATTAAACTATTTTACAAGAGTAATTGACTGTAAGAGCAAAATATGAAAATGAAACCACTGACTTGTTACTTGAAGTAAGAGCCAAGCCTCTTTCTGAACTTCTTAAATTATTATTTTACATCAAAAGTTTCTGAAGATCATAACAGAAACTCGTATTTTTTTTGCAGGATTTTAAAGTAATTTATCTTAATTGTACTTTTCACATAAACAATTTTGAAAAATACATAAGTTTTCTTTTCCCATATGCTTTAATATTTCTGATATTTAAAATTATCATAAAAAAATAATAAAATTTCTTATTGACTTAAACAATATAAATGTAAATAGTGTTTAACAAGTCATAAAAAGATCATAAAATCTCTAAGACACTGCAATTTTACAAACAAACTTTGTAAAGAAGTATAGGCACCAACATTTCATTATAACACAAAAAATAGTGAACAAAGATTCAGAAAGAGCATGTTTGAGCTTTTGTTGCTATTCTTCCAACCATTCATAATGGAATTTGTGTATCAATTAACACTATTAATGTTTGTGAATCAATAATTACTGTCTTCAAGATGAATATGAAAAAAAGAAAATTACTGAAACAAATTGGGAACAAACATTTCACTGCACCAAATGCAAAGAAATTAATTTTCTTTAATACAAACAAAAAAAGAAAAAAAGCCAGACGTGCAAGAAAGTTTAATTAAGGTAACTTAGAAGTACTACTTTACAAACTGTTATCATTAAAAAAGTATATACATGCATACAGATGAAATATAATTCTTTTTTTCATATACTATCCCAAAAGGATAGAACCCCAAATTTTAGCATTATAAGCCCTCAAGCTTACCATTGAGCGTCTGGGGGAAGTTTGATATTAATGTTCAATCATTATATATATATATCAAATCTTTCAACAATGAGTCATACTTGTGCATGCAGGTGCCCAAATTATATTATTTTGAATTTTTTTTAAAATCTTAATATATAATTATGTGCTATAAGTATTAACGCAGTCTCACTTCCTCAAGAGCCAAACCTAAAATACAATTTTAAGCCTTATCATTTTATTAATTTATCATTACTTTCTGAAAAAAAAAAGCTAAAGCTTATATGGACCATATCTTGTTACAAAGACCTCCATGAAATTCAAGTTATGCTTTTATCTATTTATTATATCTTGAAAACATTGTTTACAATATTAAGATTCCAAGATGTAATATTTTTCACTATAAAACAAGGCAGAGGATTTACTTAAATGTAGCTCATATGGTTTTAATATTTTAGCACAAATTACAGAAATAATGCACTGATATCAAGTATTATAATCATAATGGCAAAAATCCTTTTGAATGATTCAACTTATTGTCATTAAGAAAAAACAACAACAAAAAAAATCTTATTTAGGATGACACTGCTTTGAGAACCTGGTACATTTTTACAGCTACTCCTTGCACTCAAATGATATACATCCACGTGCAAAACTAAAGCCATTCTAAACACAGTTCCTCAAAGTCATTTTCTAATACTGAAAACATACTCTATAACTATGTTAAAACCATACAGCAATAAGAACTATAGATCCCAGTGAATAATGAAATTTGTACTGCACTCAGAACCACAGACCACTGTGCAACCTATCCTACATTCAGAAAAACACCAATAATCATATTACAAGCATACTGTATTCTTAGCTACAGAACCCAGTGAAATAAAGGATTCACTGTTTAACTAAACCATGATACACTTTGATATTCAAAACTATTTGATAACACATTCAAAAATTATTATTTGTATCACATGACTTCTATTCTGCATTAAGAACAACAGATCTAAAAAAAAAGGTAGGCATAATATAAAAAAGAAATATAAAACCAAGTATATTATGCCAATGTAACTGGATGCACAGATTATAACACTCTATGGTAATGGTTGTTATCTACTCAGACTTGCATATCTACATCAATGTGGTCACATTTTAGAAAACTTTAAAAAAGGAAAAAAAAAAAATGTATACATCCATTATCCAAAGAACACAGAAGTTTTATAGGACAACATAAAAGCACTACTGCTCTCTGCTTTTTCTTTGCATTTACAAACACATGCAATAACTATATTTTTACACCCTTTATCCAACAAAATAAGCTGATTTTTCTTATATTACACACACACACACGCATATATATATACAAGTTATGAGAATAAAAATAAAACCTTCACAGAAATATATATTTCTGAATATATATATATATGACATTAAGCCTCATTTTTTTGCCATTAATGGCCAGAGATATGACAATATGTATTTACTATTATTATTCTTTACATAAACTACAGTTCAACAAAAGAACAAGTATCTTTAGTTCTGGGTAAAGATACATATACCAACTAAATCCATGAGGTCCAGAGTCCAAAATGTACATATAAAGAAAACTGTCATGACAATGCTAAAACAATTGGCCTAACAGCACATGTATAGTGCACCCATACATAAAAACTTGTATTGATTAAAAAAATACACTATAACTTTACACTTTCAACTGTTCATTATATAGAAATGGAATATTAACTTACAATGATCTGTCTTCAGTGACTTATTCTTCTCAAACAAATATTGTATAATAATTGTGAATTAACTAAAGTAAAACTTTTTTCATGAAATTTAACTATGTGATGAAAAATCTTTTTTAAAATACCTTTAAATATTTTTCCAAAATTTCATTGCTATACCTAGGATTACTGTTTAGGCTCATGTAGATTGCATCAGCTTTGTAAACACATTTTTCTACACTATTTATGCACGAAATTGTTTGTTTTTGCTGTTTACAGCGCTACTAATTTCGTATTGAGGTACAAAATAAATCTAAACAAATAGACCATCAATATTGCAATTAATCTGATTAATTACAGCTGGGATTCTCTATGAAATTTACTAATTTCACACAATTTGTTTTCACAAGTTTTTTAACTCCTTTAAACCCATAATTGTTTGCACGTTCTGCTGGAATTATTTTTCTGATGTCTCAATAATTATCACCATACCTTCTAAAATTTCTGGTCTATTTGTAAAAAGGTGGTTAATAACATGATTTGGATTAGTTTTCTGTCAAAGAGACAAAAATGTTATTGGATGCTGTCACCATCCAATGAGTAAATCAGGATTTTCGGCTGGATGCTGTTAGCATCTGCTTAGGTTTAAGGAGTTGAACAGGAAAAAAAAAAACCTAAAAACATAAAATTACTCAGTATGATGCATGGTGGACCTCACCAGTGGTAATTAGTATAAAAATAAGTTGGTAATTTGAGGGATAAAATGAAATATGTTGTTTGTAATAGTTTTCAATAAAAACCATAGACCTTGTTAAAATAAAAAGATAACATCATGATTACTAAAACTCTCATGGCCTTTTCAAATAATTTTACAGTAAGATTAAAAGACACCACTACCTGAGATTGTATGGCCTGATGAGTAGCACAAAAGCTATTCTTTGTGTATTTAAACAATTATAATTAAAAAAGGATCTTTTTATGAACAGTAAATATCAGATTTTACCTAAAAATTCATTGATATTAAGCAACTGCAACACTTGTTAGATCAAACATTTCATAGTATTATAAAACAAAGAAATATGGATCAACTTGGGCCTTAATGACCATCCACAAAGAGACTTGCAAAAAGTTGTACTCCAGCTTTAGTTAGCAAAGTCTAGTATATTTTAACAGGTGAGAGTTCATCAGCACAATAGTCAGTGGCAAAAACTGAGGAGATGACCCAGGCAACAGTGTGCAACATAACCAAGAAGGATCTATGTGTGGAAAAGCAACACAAGTTGCTTCCACAACATATCAGTTCAACCATTGCATACCTCAATCAGCTGGAGAATGAAATGGGTATTCATGCTGTTCCACATGAAGATATGCTCATCAAGTCACCAGATACAGTGCCTAAGGACTTCTGTGCAATAAGACTGTTAATATAAATCAATATAAAACTATTATCTTTGTCTACTACACGGATTATGGCAAGCTTTAGGGATAAGAGTTGTGCTTTGAACATAAACAGCTTTATGCCAGATACTTTTGTATTAGAACTTGCACTCCAGACAGAGCATGACTGGATATATTGACATGAATTGTAATGATGTGGTGAGGCTCTAAGTTATTTTTGTATAATGCACTCAACCTCTGTTAAATTCTAAATCAATAACTTTGCAGATTTTATCACTTTATTTGTAAAATTTAAGTAAATTAGACTGGTAGAAGTTTTAATAAATGCAGAGATATCCTACTGTAATTTTAAAAGTATTTTCAACTGTGATATAAAAAGTTTTTTCAAGAGATGATCTTTTTTTTGTAAAATTTTTCTTATGTACGTCATGTTTCCTGATTGAATATTTATGATCCATAGATTATTAATTCTTCCACAAAAAAAAAGTTGATTACTTTTTTCTCTTAATTGCAGCATCTATTATAAATAAAATGTAACTTCATACTGATCGACCATAAATTAAACGTCACTCTAGATGCATCTGCTTCATATAAAACTCCTCATCGTGCTAATTTTTAAATATATCACTGATGTTTGAAGGTAAATTCTAATCAAATTTGCTTATTAGTGTTTAAAAAAAAAATATATATATATTGTTGTTATACCAGCAGTATAAGAATACTGTCCAACTTGTCCACTGATGACCAACATTGTAAGGACTATACAACACTCAGTATAAATTGGTAAACCGAGTATAATGTCAACTCCTTCAATCCCTGAGTAACAATTCATCATGCGCATGAGAAATGGCAATTTTTTCACTTTCACAAGAAAGGTAAAAAAACTTAAGCAATTTAAAATAACCTGTTTTGAGGCATTTATTATTATTCATTATCTCTGTGTTTTAATGAAAGCTGCCCATTGAAATGGATGTAAGTGAATGACAAAACTGTACAGTGTTGAAACTTGAAGATGGATAAAAATAACCAGCAAGTATAATTCGTTCATTTAGGAATGTACATATTAAGATATTTGATTCTAACAATATCTATTTCATTCTTCACTGTGAAATATATTTTTTTTCCTATTGCTATGCTCTGGCTGGACAATATGACACAAGACTATATATCAATTCCAACTTTCAACAGCTTTCTCTGGCATTTGAGGCTCACAGTTCTTACTCTCCAAATCTCCAACAAGATGACATGCAGTTGTGACTGGACATAAATATGCAATGAACAATTTACAGATAAGTCTTCTGTATTGGCCACAATTTTCTCTGGTCCCATACTACTTTATACAAAGATTCTCCCTTTTTCTGCAATATTTAGGTTATGTGGGAGTATGAGGCTTCTGAGCAGCCAGTAATTCATTGAAGGATGATTCGAAACAATGTTTCAGTTCTGCATAACTGACAACCAAGACGTTCTGTTCATCACGAGATGTGAGGCAAATCTTCTCAAGTGAGCCAGAATCCAACTGTGGTGAAATTATTTAAAAAAAATTAATTGTTTTACTCTCTTTAAAGTCTTAAAAAATACAGAAGTTGAAAATTTGTTACATAATTGATTAGTATCTGTAACCCATTATGTGTTTCACTGAAGTTTTTGTAGGATTTTTCTCCTGTATCCTATCACTTTTGTAATAAAAATATATTCAATTTAAAATCTGAACAATGGCCAACTACAATTTTTTTATTATTTTGTAACTGTTTCCTCATAAAAAAAGTCAGAAACAAAGAAATTAATAGTTCCTAGAAATCTTTTGAGTTTTACATTAGAAAAGAACAGCTATACTTCACTGTAAAAAATTATAAGCCAATGGTTTTCATTACTCTCTTTAAAGAACCTGGTATTATTAATACAGATATCTAAAGAACCACAAAAACAACAACACATAACAATATTATCATACTACCGTAACGGTTTTACATGTACATTCTAATGAAAATTCTACATACAAGTCTAAGAAACAAATGAAACACTACTTGTGATAAGTAGAAAATCAATTATCAAACATCTGAACAAACAAACAAAAATCATTCTCCACCTTCTAATAGCAGTATGAACCTACCTTAAGACTAATTTGTACATTTAATAATTAAGCTCATTTTGAATGAAACATTATAAATGCCGTGTTTTATATCAACAATCACTAAAAATGAGTTCATAATTCTGTTTAAACATAACGGTGGTAACTAAAACACGAGTAAGTTAGTATTAAAAACCAACATTATTCTATCACATAAGGTGAATCAATGTTTTTCTAAGTCACATCTAAACACCCTCTTCCACCCTTGTCAATAACTTGGATTATAGCTAATGTGTAGTGGCATTAGATACTGCTTAGTATGTCCTACTGTTTCAGATAAAAATCAAATATTTAAATCTTGAATTATCTTTGAGATTAATATGTCTTATAAGTTACAAGTTAAACATACAATAATAATTATTACTTACAAGTACGTATGTATATCTATACATAAAAAAAAAAAGTTTGTTTATTTTGTTCGCTATAGGAAGCCAAACGGTTGAACTTACAAATTTTAAAATAACTTCATAATAACCAGTTTTTTACAAGAAATTTAATGATGCTACTTATTTTGTATTTGGTGTAGTATTTAATGATGAAATTGACAATTAATGATTATTGCGCCATTTTGTTGTAATAAACATACAACAATATACTCACAACAGAAATTATATGATGAGATGAAAATGTGTTATAACGGCACG